>NW_022103914.1:1774811-1786518 GCF_000313985.2 Echinops telfairi
CCCCAGATGCTATATTTTTTGATAGCCAGGCACCATCAGCTTTTTTTACCACATTTGCTTGTGCACCCACTGTGTCTACAGCGATCATGTCGGGAAGATGAGCATCATGGAATGCCGGTTTAATAGAACAAAGTATCTTGCATTGAGGGAGTACTTGAGTGGAAGCCCAATGTCCTTCTGCTACCTTAATACTAAACCTATACATATATGCACATAGATCTATTTCCTCACCATCATATATAAACATATTTACATATATACATTTCTGAATTTAGACTTCTATAAATGCCCTTTGCCTCCTAGTTCTTTCCTCTATTTCCTTTTACTTTCCTCTGGTCTCACTATCATGCTCAGCCTTCATTTGGGTTTCAGTCATTCCTCTCAGTTACATTACCCTTGATCAAGTCCTACCAGGCCTCCTACACCCTCCTCACCACCGATTTGGATCACCTGTTGTTCCCTTGTCCCTGGGTTTGTTAACACTACTTCCTTTCCCCCACCTACCCCCTCTCCCATGTCCCCCTGGAACTGTCAGTCCTATTGTTTTCTCCTCCAGATTGTTCATCACAACAAAAATAATGTTATGGTTGGGGGTCACCACAACACGAGGAACTACATGAAAGGGTCACAACAGCATGAGGACGGTTGAGAACCACTGCTTTAAGGAGCCCTGGAGCTGCTGCACTGCTCACAGGTCAAAGGCCCAAGCCGGCAACGGGTCTGTCAGCGACAGTTCACCCACCACATGTGCTTGCGCCGTGTCTCTGTGCCACAGGCTTGGTCATTCTCACAATCGTCCACACTTCCCCATGATGCTATCATTGCACGCTTAGCAGACGAGCGTGTCGGCATGCTTTGTACATGTACCGTGACGCCGAAACAGTTGCGGGGGCTCCCTTGCCTTCCCTATTCCCTGGGTCATGGCAGGCTACTAGACTTGAGCCTGCAGGATCTCCACATGCTCACACAAGTCGAGAGAGAAGCTCAGCCCAATGCAAACTCTAGTCCGTGGAGGGAGGGGAACAACGGGCGCGCTTTGCTCGGTTTCCAGATGTGCATGGACCTGGAAACCCCATCGACAGAGGGCAGTGGATTGGAAGCTCCGAGAAGACCCCCAGCCCTGCGGGGATGAAAGCCTAGTGCTGTGTCCGCTGGAAGTGGGGCTCCTCAGGAGCCAGGAACCCTGGGAGACGGGGGCCAGCCAAGCTCACCTCGGGTGGGGCATGGCCCCCGGGCCACCACATCCTTTTACTTCAAGGGGGTGGGGTGGGGTTGAAGGAGAAAAAGAGCTTGTGACTATTGACACAAGTAACTGCGTGACCCCTCCATATTCTAGAGCTTTTCAACCCATGCCCCTTGGAGACCAGGCGTGAATGGGGCCCAGGCGGGAAGACAGGGGTAAAGGGGGGGGTATCTACCTGTGTGGCTGTAGAAACAGCTTTCTCCAGAGAGATTGGTGTGAGATTTCAGCAAACGACTAAGATAATCAGCCCAACTTTGCTTGGGGATGTGAGGTAGAGGAGCTGGGATCACGCTGGGTCCTTGCCCCCAGTCAACTCTGTCCCTGGCAGGAAACACCCTTCCCCCAACACACCAGCCCCTGCCCAGCTGTTCTCTGAGGCCCCTGTGGTGACACGCAGCCAGCCCAGAACCTCCGGCCATCTCAGCAAGGGCTTTAGAAACGAGCCCACAAGCCAGGATGTTCCCTGAGACAAGCCCATGGTGCAAGAACTGGAACCCGCCGGTCACTTGTCAGGGGCTGCCCAGGCCACACCCCACACCAGGCCTGGCACGGACAGAGCAGGGTCAGAGGGGAGAGCTGAGGATAAAGGAGATAGGTCTGTTCACCCGATTCTCAAAAGCCAATGCCCGGGCGCTTGAAGAAAGTCCGGTAATCAGGTACTCCTCAGGGTTTCCAATGGCTGACCTGCCAGATCTAGCTTCCGAGGTGCCTGAGGGTAGACCAGACCGTCCAGCCTTTGCGTGAGCAGCCGGCATTCCAAAGGAGGCACAGAGACCATAAAAGGGCAGCCTGCTCTACGGAGCCAGATGGGAAGCCATGGCCCTGGGCACTGTGAGAGCTACTGTGATAGGCTGGGAGCCCAGCAGGCTCCTGCAGGGCTCCAGTGAATTTAGAGGAGGCCCAAACACCATCGTTATCAAGGGCTGTCTGAAATGCAAGCAGGACCTTTTAAGGTCGACAGCCAAGAAGACAACCCTCCACTCTCCCAACACCCACTTGGGCCAGGCCAGGAATAGAATGCCGGGCAGCCGAACCCGGCTCTAGCCCAGAGATACTATCCTGGGGTCCTAATCTGGCTACCCGAGAGCATGGGCCAATGAACAGGCTGGCAGCAAGGTGGCTGACCACGGCCGCGGGACACTGTACGGGACAGGGGGATATCTCCGTCAGACGGGCGAGGCTTACCTCTGAATCTTCCCAGGCCATGTTCAGAAGACTCGGCCGCCCAAGGAGGCTCCAGTCTTGTCTGCAGCCTTTCTGCTTCAGAGCGGAGAATGTGTGTCTGTTCGATTGATTGTCTCGTTAAATATTGGCAATAAAAGAAGAATCCATTAGGCAGCCCTCAAAACGGTCGGAGTGGACCATTCAATCTCAAGTTTCTTTCTGAGTACCCCTCCCTCCCTCTCTCCTCCTTCCAGGTCTTGCAAAGTCTCGTACAATTCAAACGATCCAAGATTGACAGCCAAAGAGACCTAGGCTTGGCCACCGATGGCCCCTGTGGCCAAGGCGTTGCTTCCTCACTGGTGAACGGAGATGGGGATGCAGCCCTTAAGGACTGTTGGAGCTGCCAGGGGGCACACACAGTCCGTGTGACTGGCTGTCCACCAAACAGCCGGCAGTCTGAGTCCACCTCTAGCAAGATGCCTCTGAGGAAAGGCCTCGTGATCCACTTCCAACAACTCGGCCATTGTCAGCATTCCAGTCTCCTAGACGGCTGTGCTGTCCCACACCACTGCCAGGGGTGGGAGGGGTGATTAGTCTGCAGGATCATTCAGATGCCCAAAAGGTGCTTGCCTGCGGCCTATGGAGTTAACAGCGGACTCTGACCACCTCTTTACCGGAAACTTGGCCTCTAAGCCAGTGGTTCTCAACCTTCCTAATGCCTCGACCCTTTAATGCAGTTCCTCATGTTGTGGTGACCCCCAATCATAAAATTATTTTCTTTGCTACTTCATAACTGTCATGAATCATCATGTAAATAGCTGATATGCTGAATGTATTTTCATTGTTACAAATTGAACATCATTAAAATATAGTGATTCATCACAAAAACAATATGTCATTACATATTGTGAAATATTTATATCTAATGACAAATAAATGAAATTTTGTCTTGAAGCATGGTGTAGCATGGGTAACAGTCTTCACGCCGGGTACTGGTATGTGGGCGTATCTGCGTGTGGGCAGACCCGCCTGGAGATGGATAGAGGAGCGGTGTCTCTATTCCTAAGACCATTGAAAGATGTGTTTTCTGATGGTCTTAGGTGGCCCCTGTGAAAGGGTCATTCGGCTCCAAAAGGGGTCGTAACCCACAGGTTGAGAACCGCTGCCCTAAGCAGTTAAACTGCTGTTAATATGTGCCATCGGTGAGAGCCCTCCTGGTGGCGCAGTGGTTAAGAGTTGGGCTGCGATCTGAAAGGTTGGCAGTTTGATACCACCAGGAGAAGGAGAAGGATGGGGCTCTCTAAACCCACATGGGGCAGTTCCTCCCAGGCCTACGTGGGCCTGTGAGCCAGAAGGGGCGGATTCCGCGACCCTATGGCACAAAACAGAACTGCCCGAGACCTTCCGTGGCGATCCATCCTGATGGGAGCAGACCATGGGAGCCTCTTTTCACCTGAGCTTCAAACCGTTGCCGACGGCTAAGGTGGAGCACTTAACCATGACACCACCAGGCACTAATCATCCAGAGTCTGGTTCCTTTCCAAGGAAGGAGTACGGCCCAGTTCTCTTGCCTCCTGGAGAAAGGCAGAGGAATGGAGGGAGCATTCGTAAGGAGCGGAAATGGAGGAAGAGCAGATGATTATAAGACACCGCAGAATCGGCGCTGCACCTGAGTCACAGCCCTGCCAGGGCCAAGCTCTCAGCGACGCTACTGGGGGCTTGGAAGGGTTGTTTGACATGCAGTGTGGGGAACAAGCAAGATCACGGGCCGAGACCACAAGACCCAGACAGAGACACACTTCCCTCTGCCCACGACTCCCCAACGCTGGACCTACATTTCTCCTGCCAGTCAGACCCAGGTGGCCTGGTCAATTCAGAGCACCAACAGAGGCCCTTCCCTCGCCACCCCCGCAGCCTGTAGCTCCCTCTGCAGAGTGGTCAACAAGATGGGGCAGGAGGTAGGCAGGGGGAGTGGGCCGCCTGCCTGTGCCTGGGACCTGGGGCCTGCCTCCTGCTGTGCCCCGTCTCTCCAGCTGTGTTCCGAGAAGAATGTGCACTCTACCCAGAACAAACACTCAAGCAGGCCTCTTGAGGGGCGCAGCTCTGGAGAGGAACTGGAGCCTCCGTCCCCAGGGCGGCGTGTGTCTCCAAAGCACTCCGAGTCCGGAGCATGATGGGAAACTCGCTACCCCAGCCAGCAAGGAGCACAGGCCCTTGCTGGCTGGTGCCCAACGTGGACCTGTCTGGGTGTGGAACGGCCATGTGAGTTCCCTGGGTGCTGTGAGAAGACAGCCGGCAGACCTACCCCCTCTTCATGAACCCTGGAAGAGAGCTCCTATCTGTGGTCTGGTTCATGGGTTTCTTTGAAGGTTTTAGCACCAACTCTGTCTCCTCTGGGCCCGGTTTCCTACACTTCCACAGAGCCTTCAATCCCCGCTTCGGGGCAGGGCAGCAGGAAGCCAGGGCACAGGAAGCGGGGGCACTAGTTGGTGGGGCTGCCCTGGAGGAGATGCGGCCTTGTGGTGACCCCCCTCTTTCCAGGCACCTGTGAGTGGGTTTTACCACCAGTCTGTTAGTGAAACTTTTTGCCACCCCCCACCAGGGAGTCCTTGTGCAGGCTGAGAGCCAGGCTGGGTGCTGAAGGCCTTTGATCCTCCAGCCAGGAGACACCCCAGGGCACCCCTCCCCCAGCTCCCTCAGCAGGATTCTGAGATGGAGGCAGGAGCCCAGTGTCCTCCCACTCTCAGAACACAAACACTGCCAACCCGAGTCCAACCAGGCAGAGAAGACGCCCCTACCACCATCCTCTCCCTCGGGGACTCAGAGGGCTCTCTCCGAGAGGCTGCTGGGGAGGAAGTGGGGAGCGGTGGACGGTGTAGGTCCCAGGTCCCAGCAGGAATGTGACAAAAGTGGTGGCCTAGGTGCGCCCCGCCGCCAGGGTTCCCCACTCAGCTACCAAAACACCTTTCTGCTGTCCCAGCAAGGCCAAGCTGCTTTGGGGTTTCAGGGAGTGTGTGAAAAAGAGCAAAGGTGGGGTGTTTTCTGGAGATCGGGTTAGGCCCCTCCTTCCATGTCTCCTCTGTCTGCTACTCTGGTCCACACACGGTTTGGAGGGCAATGGTCCTCTGGGAATCATGGGGCACACAGGGTACTTGCCTGACCTGGGGGGAGCAGGTTGGTGCTCCCTAGACTCAGCGGTTGGGCTCCTTACAATGCTTCTTGAAGGTATGCGGCCGCTCCCCTCCTCACCCAGTGAGCCCGTTCCCAGCACGCCCACTCTGCGGGCAGGCCAGGGCGATTACCGCTCCCATTTCTCGGGAAATCCAGGGCGTTCCCATCTGGGCAACAGGTCCCCTCTTGGTTTTTAGATCAAAATGTCGCAACTTGTTTCAGCTGTGGACTAGGGACAGCCCTGGCCTGTGGCCACCCCATTTCCCTGAACGCACTGCTCCGTGTTGTGGCGTTGTGGTCCTCCCTCAGCTCCCCTGCCAAGGGTCCTAACCCTGCCCATCACCTCTATTTGAGACCACCACGCTCAGTCCAAACGCCACCCACCGACAGCACTGGCCTTCACGGTCCCCCATCTGCATCCCTCTCCTAGGCCCTGCGCACCCAACTTGGACGCTGCTTCCTCTGGCCACCAGAAGGATGAGGCTGGAAAAGCAAAATGTGGTATGTCTATCCACTGGATTCTTTATTACTCAGCATAAGAAGACCTTGCAGGTCCAGAACTGAACATACCCAATTGCCTCAATTTTCTGCCAAACAAATGTGAATGAGGGGGTGAGGGGAGTGGAACCCCAAAGCCCATCTGTAGAGAACAGGACATCCTCTTACAGAAGGGTCATAAGGAGGAGACGAGCCAGTCAGGGTGCAGGTATAGCAACGAGGAAACGTACAACTTTCCTCTAGTTCTTTAATGCTCCCCCCCCCTCACTATCATGACCTCAATTCTACCTAACAAATCCAGCTAGACCAGAGCACGTACACTGGTACAGATAAGAGCTGGAAACACAGGGAATCCAGGCCAGACAAACTTCTCAGGCCCGGTCCAATAATGAGAGTAGCAATAACAAGAGGGGAAGGGAAAGGTGGGGGGAGAAAGGGGAAACTGATCACAATGATCTACCTATAACCCCCTCCCAGGGGGATGGACAACAGAAAAGGGGGTGAAGGGAGACATTGGTCAGTGTAAGACATTAAGAAAAAATAATGATAATTTATAAATTATCAAGGGTTCATGAGGGAGAGAAGGAAAAAAAGGAGCTGATACCATGGGCTCAAGTAGAAAGAAAATGTTTTGAAAAGCATGATGGCAGCAAATGTCTGGACACAATGGATGGTGTAAGGACTGTGATAAGTAAGAGCTGTATGAGCCCCCAATAAAATGATTTTTTTTAAAATCTGAGGCCTCTAAGGCCAGCAACCGCCCTAAGGAGGTACGCACGCCTTTTGGCCCCTGCAGCCATCTCCCACCAGGAGGGCAGCATTTACCCCAGGGCAGCGGTCAGAAAGCCGGGCGCAGGGACGCACAGGGAGGAAGCGGATAAGTGGGACTTGCAGTCAGTGACATGAGACAAAATGCCTATGAACCGCTGGATGGAAAATGGGTCCGCTCTGCAAACCTTCCTCCGGTCCACAGTAACAACGTCACTTAAAAACAGCTGGAAGATAGAAAACAGAGAGGGAGAAAGTGAACTATGGACACAGGCTACAGCACAGCTGGGCCTCAAAACCACCAACGTGCAAGGGGTCAGCTCCTGCAGGTCCCAGCACTGCACGATGCCACGTGGAGACCAGTCAGTCAAAGACGGGAGACACATCCGAAGGGCTGGGACTAAGGGAAGGGGTGCAGGCAGAGAGGGACTCCTTAGTGGGTGAGACCCTCCTTAAGAGAGGACGGCCCTCCATGAGACGGATGGACACAGGCCCTCCATGAGACGGATGGACACAGCGCCTGCAACAGCGCGGATGGGCGGCGCAGCAGCTGGGAGGGCGGAGCTTCGCCCGGCTGTGCACCATCGCTGTGAGTCAGAACCAACCGGACAGCACCTCACCACCGCAGCGTAATGGGCACCAGGTTCTCCCCGGGGTGATGAGTGTTCTGGAGCCGGACAGAGGTGCGGCTGCACAGTACCGTGAATGGATTAAATGCTTCTGGATGGCATGGCTTGAAATGGTTAACTCTGTGTTCTCTGGACCACCCTATATACGGAAAAAAAGGGGGGGGGTTGTGTGATCCATCAATGATTATATGCAGCACCCAGCGGGCACAGTGTAACGAGTGACCAGAGAGTGCAGAGCCCTAGACCTGCAGTGAAACGCCCGAGTCCCATGTCGGTGTTGGAGGCTAAGGAGGCAGGACAGCCACCGTGGAACGTGGCCTGCAGGGGACGCCCTGGACTGTGACAAGGGTCCTCTTTCTCATCAAGGCATCTCTGTGAGACCTGCATGAGCTGACACAGCGCCCATACACAGGAGACGCTTGTCAGTCAACTCGGCAGGGACATTAGGCGCCCGATAAAGAATCATCAGAGTTTGTTTGTTTTTAAAGAATAGGATAGATCTTTAAAAAACAGCTAGCTGTAAAATCTGAGCTATGCAGATGGCATGAATAGAGAGAGAGAGCATCTACACAGATGAGGCACACTAACTGGGGCTTTAGCTTCTGGAATATATTTTTTGGAAAACTGTGTACACAGATAACAGGGGAGGTGGAGCCCAGGTGAAGCTGGGCTCTGGGCTCTGGCTCTGCCGGGACCCAGCCTGGGAGGGCTTTGTGAGCCTCATGTCCCGGTTTCCACAGGACCGGCTACACAATATTCTTCTGGGTGTCGCCAGGAGCTAGGTCCCAGGTCTCAGGGGGTGTGCAGGGGACTGCCCTTCTGTTTTCCAGGCGCAGTGTGGGAAAGGGAGCAAGGGCCAGTTCTGAGTTTGGCCACAAGGGGAAGGGCGTCTGTGAGCCAGAACGTGAAGGCAGGTGTCGAGAGCGAGCTCCATCAACAGTCCTGTCCATTCAAGAAGGCTAGGCAAGGGAAGAGCCATCCCATCACAGTGGTTCTTCGAGGGAGATTCCCTGACCAGTGTCTCCAGAAGATTCTCTAAAAATGCACATCACCCAACACACATGCACACACAAACTCACAGTGCCATTGAGTCAATGGGGACTAATAGCCACCCTATAGGACGGGGTCAACCTGCCCCTACAGGAGTAGAAAGCCCCATCTTTCCCCCTTGGAGCAGCTGATGGTTTCAAACTGCACATCTTGTGGTGAGCAGCCCAGCCAGTGACCACTACGCAACCTTGACCTTGGGCATCAGAAGTTCAGGGTGGCCCTTGGAGGCCCGGACAGTGGAGCACTGTTCCTTCACCATCAGCTCCTTGGACAGAGCCCGAGAGGCTCTTGGAAGGCTGAAGGCACTCAGGGGCAGGCAAGGCACCCCCACCCCTGGCCTCCCCTCCCGGGCCCACCCTCCCCAGTCCCACTGGATGGGCTGAGGCAGTTCCCGGGGGTCAGAAGAGCTAATCTATCACCTAGATAGAGATTGACTTCCCTCTCTCTGCACCAGCCCCAGAGCCTGGGAAAGGCAAACACATCCAACCCCAAGAGCCCCTAATAAATCTCTGCGGTTGACATCCACAGTCCCGCCCTCCTCACACCCCTGCACCCAAGGGTGGGTGGTGACCTCACAGCCCCAGGGGTTCCTGGGCATCCCAGAAGAGGTGACAGGACTGTTCTGTGATCCCCATCAGCCCAGAGCTGGGATCCTCTCCACCACCCACCTCCGGACCCCCTCGGGAGCGGGGAGGGACCAGAGTGTTGGAAGAAGGCTCATCCGCCTTAAGGGTGGCAGACTGACAGGGAGTTTCCTTTTCTTAACTCCACAGGAAGCATCCCACAAAGATGCCCTCCAGGGAGGCTCCTTCTCTGCAGAGTTCTCCTCCACCCACCCCTCCTGGAGGGAGCAGGAGGCCTACCAGGACCATGCCCACCTCCCCCACCTTCCTCCTAGGCCTGGGCGGGGAAGCAGCAGGGGCCCTCCCCCAGGTTGAACCGCCTGTCTGGGGAAGTGCTCACCCCCCGCCCCCCCATCATTCCCAGGCCCCTGAGCCCACGACCTGGCTTTGCCATTTCACAGAGGGGACTTGAGGGTCACCCCTCCACCTCCACCTCTAGCTGGGTGACCTTGAGACCTCGGTTTTCTCACTCAGAAAACCAGGATCACAGCGCCCACCTGACAGGGCTGCAGTCAGGATGGAATGGAACACCGGGAAGCCACCGCCTGGTAGAGGAAGCTCTTATCATCAACACCACCATCGTGCCCGCCCCTTATTCAAACACCTGTGGTGGTTAAGCATCACGCACTGGCAAAAGCCAACATGCCTGAGCACTAGGTGATCTGGCTCCCACCTCATCCCCAAACCACCACCAACACCCAAACCTGTTCAAGTCTGCCCTCTCCTACAAAGTCAACCCACTCCTTCCACCACCTGCCAGCTCCGCTGGCCAGATAGCTCTTTGCCTGGGACTTCCACTGTGTGTCCCTCCCGCTCTGACACCGGTCCCCCACCCTGCTCTCACAGCCTGCCTGGTCTCCCGGAGCTAGGGGAAAAGTCTGCTTCGAGGGGCTGTCACCCAGCATGGAGTCCCCTGGCAGAGAGCTGGGCAGAACAGACGCTTGAGACGTAGAATGGAATCCGTCCAGGTTCAAGAGACTCGGGCGCTCGGAGCAGCATGGAACAAGCGGACACCTGTGTCCTCTCACCTCGCCTGTGCACAGAGCCAGACAGTCACGAGAAGGAGTCCGTGCCAGCCCTTGGGAGAAAGAAATCAATTCGGGAAGACTGTGTCCTCAGAGTTCCCAGCCTGAGACAGAAACTTCCTGAGAGGACAGATGCTGGCCAGCCCTGGCCAGCCCCAAGGGGACAAAGGACAAGTGTCTCCACCTGGCCCAGGACCAAGCCCCCACCTCCTGCCTGCCCTTCTCCTGCCTCCCATCCCTGGACTGAGAGGCCAACCATCCAGAGGCCAGCTTCCGTCAGAGCTCCCTGGGGTGCTGCCCCAGTGGGACCAGCTCGGTGTTGTGAGAAAGGCCATGCTGGAGCAGGGGGAGGTTCCGGCTACTGCGGCTCAGCTCACAGCCTAGTGGTGGCCAGCGTAGCCCTGGGCCCGAGCCTCCGCTCGCAGGCTCAAAAACACCTTGGTCTAATGGGACAGCTGGGCTGACATGTCAATACAGGTGAGCAGGCCTGTGTGGGGCTGTCCAGCCTGTTGACTACACAACAGAGTCCCAGGTGGGCGACTGCAGCTTCATGCTCCTTCCCCACACCCTGCCCAGTTCCTGTCCCTGCGGCCAGGGGGCTCAAGCTCAAGAACCATCTCAACAGAACCCCCCACCTTCATGCTGCCGTTTAGAGCACACCCTTCCCCCCAAAAGAGGCCAGCAGAGGCACACAGCCTCAGCACAGGTACCCAGCATCCGTGGGCTCTGGGCACCTCCCATTCCTCACCTGTCCACCCAGAGTCTTCTCCATGCAAGGAAGGTCAGGAGACAGCAGGAGCGAGGGAGGGAGGCTAAGGCTCGTGGAGGACAGACTGGGAAGGGCGCCGCCCACAGAAGAGGATTCATCTTCTGTAAACTGCACTGGGCATGGCCGGCTGCATGCAGATCCTGCCTGCAGGCTGCCCTTCAGGACGAGCCCTCTCCTCCACCAGGAAGTGGGGGGTCGGATGAGAAGGTTCGGAACAGAGAGGGGCAGAGAATGAAGACAGAGCTGTTCCCATCCACATCCCAAACGGATGCCAGACAATGTACCTGCCAGCCATGGGCCGCACTTACCCTGTGGTTCTCACCGGGCCCACAGCCTTAGGGATGGCTCTCGGGTGACATTTGAAGGGGTAGGGAGGTGGCAGCTATTGTAAGGTTATGGCCGAGAGCTCTGAGAGAAGTTAAGCATAAAAACCCAGGAGGGGGGTGTGCTTGAACTTGTGTGGAGCTTCACGTGGGAGCCCAAATCGAGAGAAAACGAGACCCAGCCAAATGGAGTTGCCCTCGGAAACCACGCATCAACTCGCTGTCTCTCACATGGAAGGCTCTGGGACCTCGACCCCTCACTCCTCTTTTCAATCTTTTGGCTTTACCGCACACACACAACAACAACAACACAAAACCAACTGTAGAACTAGACACATCTGGATCCTTCCTCAGGCAGAAACCAGAACAAACACAACAAGGGGCGGGCAGCGCTGAATAGCCCTGTCCGTGTGAGTGTGCCTGTCCTCTTGGCGGCTCACGGGG
>NW_022103914.1:1786619-1829859 GCF_000313985.2 Echinops telfairi
TGGGGGGTTAAGGGTTGTTACATGACAGCAGCCTGCAGAGGGGGTGTCACAGCCCAGGCTCCGGCCTGATGAGAACCCCTCCCTTTCTGGGTTCCATCCGGACTTGTCCAAGTAACTGAGCTCCCTAGAGAGGCCCTCACAGTTGGAAGCAGGCAGAGGCTTTGCCACACAGGCCCCCCTAGAGAATGCTCTCCTCTCTCCACTGGCCGGTTTTCCCCGTCTGCATCTTAGAAATGTAAACTCTAACTCTGCCTGTTTCTGGCAGAGGTGCCGCACCGAGCCCCTGCCTCCCAACAGATGGGCCAAGCCAGCACCGGGCAGTTTTCGTGTTTAGTGGCCTTTGCAAAGGCGGGTGCTGAACATCTCACATTCCCCGGACCCCTAATCTCAGTCAGACAGGGGCCTTTCCCGTCCCTGAAGAGGGTCCCATTGCTGAAAGGTCTCTGATCCCAGCCTCAGGGGAAAGGGATATGCCTCTTCTCTACCCGGACAGAATTTCCCAAGTGGAACCTAGAAATTCGGGGTGGGGACGGGGCAGAGACGAAGGAGAGGGCCAGGGCTGTGTGGAAGCGGGCAGAGCGATGCCTGGGAGGTCCTGCCCCAACCCAGGGCTGACTGTGTGACCCAAGCAAGTCATTTAGCCTCTGAGTAGTGGTTACACATTTGTGCTGCGATCTGCATGGTCTGCAGTTCGAAACCAGCAGCAGCTCCCTGGGAGACAGACTGGGCTCTCTACTCCGTCAACAGGCACAGTCTCGGAAGCCCCCGTGGACTGCAGGGACCCACTGGCAGTGAGTTGGGTTTTGTTGTGCTTCACCTCACGCTCCGGGTAAAGGAGGTGGCTGGCAGGTCCTTGCCTGCTCTGATGCCAATAAGACAAAGCTGAGAGGGAGAGAGGGGTGAATTTAAAAGGGGAGTCAGAACGCACCGCCCCCCCAAATCAGAATGGTCTGCACGTGACTTTGATGCTGGAAATTATGACACTGGTATGAAGTACCAGCAAGGTTACTCACGGTACCTTGGATTTTAGTGGAGCTTCCAGACGAAGGCAAACAGGCAGAAAGCGCTGGTCATCTACCTCCAAAGACCAGTCCATGAGGCCCCCATGCACCAAACAGAGGAGGGCCTGGCAGAGGGCCGGCAGACTAGCTACTGGGTAGAATGGCACTCAAGGCACACTGGGCAGACCCACGTCACAGAGATGGCACAGGGATGAGTGGTGGACAACACCAAGCTGCACATCAGCAGGAAGGCACACAAGCGATTGCTGAGGGCGTCTTCCGGGGGTGAGTGCATGAGGGATGATTTCAGGGAGACCCGGAGTCCTCAGAGTCCTGCCACATTTCAGCACACTCCCACACTTCTCTGCTCCCCGGTGCACAGAACCATAACCCCTCTGGTCCCTCCACACGGACCTCTCACGCCCAAGCCGGGCCGCTAGACTGTGCAGCCTGCTACAATGCCTCCAGCCTCGCTCCTGTCTCTCATCTACAAAACGTGACTATCCCAGTGAGATCTTGGAAGGGAAAACGGCTCAGAAACCGCGCCAGCATCCGTTCACATTGGCAAATACGCCCCGCAGCCAGTGCTGAGCACCAGAGGGGCAGGGGCATCCCTTGGGGAAAGAGAAACCAGCATTTCTGAGTCCCAGTCTGGTCTCAGAGCTACATGGGATGCGAGAGTTTCAAAATGGCCTTCGCAAGGATTTAAGAGCTCGTGTGTGCGCGTGCGCACAGTTAAATTAACATGTCAGCGGATAACAGAAAGGCTCCTGGTTCCTCTCCACTCGGAGGCGCTAAGGAACCCAAACCTGGACATCTGCTTCAGTCTCCGGAAGTCCCATGGCGCACACCTCTCCTCTGCCGCACGTGGGGCCACCAGGAGTCCGAATCAACTCAGAAGCAACTGGGACTGGCTGGAGGGATTTACGGATGGGGAAGCCGAGGCCCTGCGAGGTTACATCACTGGCTCAGGGCTGGCCCGGCAGTGGAGGCGAGAAGTCTGTGAACTTGTCTCTGTGCGGCCAAGGCTTCCATCCCGTCGTGCCCATGTTCACACCCCGCCCCCCTTCGCCCACCGACCCCGTCCTCAACTCAGTATCCCAGTGTTCAGGCCTAGTGGCACCATCCAGGGGCCCCGGGGAGAAGAGTGTCAGGGTGTGCCCCCCAGGGCCTCCACCATACACTGGCCACCAGAGAGGAGACCCACCGGTCCTCCCCCAGTTCCCACTGGCCCAGAGGTCTGGCAGGAACTGTTTATTCCAGACTTTGATATTTTCTGTAAATATAGACTTAGGTTGCCAGGAGAGGGGGAGAAACTCATGTGTTAGAAAGGAATGAATTAGAATCATGAAAAAAAACAAACAAAAAAAACTACCCTTCAGTCTGCTGGGGACTAGGAAGGAGGATGGAGCCAGCCCGGACAGAGTCCCACCCACCTGGCCCACCCCCAGCTGTGGACAAGCACCTGCCACCTCGTTGGAAGGGCCTCAGGCAGACTCCAGGACACAGTATAAAGTGACCCAGATTCTTTCTGAGCTGGGCCACCTGTCTTCCCAGGGGTGGCGGCGGCCCCCGAGGGAACTAATGACCGCTCTTCAGTGTCTGTGGGACCATTTAGAACATGATTACTTTTCCTGCAAACTGGGGGGGTGGGGGGGCACGTCTCATGGCGCCTCAGCGGCCTTGGGGAGGAGTGCCAGCAAGGGAGAACGCAGCTTAATTACAAAACGCAGGCTCTGGGTTGACTCCGGTGCACTGTCCTACTGCGGCGCTTTAATTCTCAGTTGACCTTAACTTCACTCAGATACCACGCATCTTGGGGGACAGGGGTGTTCTCGCCTTCCCAGCCAGGACCTGAACAGAGAGGGCAGAGCCTGCTGGCCTGTGGTTGTGCCCGGAGGCAGAGATCAAATCCAGCTGTGGATTATGTTCAGGGACACAGACGGAAGGGTTGAGAGGCGAACAGACTGGATGGGCTGGAATTTGCTTCAAAACACTCGAGCACAAGGAAAAATAAGAAAATTAAGTAAATGCAGCAAACATGCTAACAACAGACTGAGCCGTACCTGTGAAAAAAATGCCGGATTGGGAAATGTTGCATTTTACATATAAACGTGTATGTATACATACAAACTTATTAATCGTGACCATTGTGAGTCTGAAGGAGTGTGTTGTTTTTCCCACGTGGAAAGGTTTTATATTTTAATGTGGGATGAAGGCCCTGTCCAGGGGCCTTCAATCCCCTCCAGGCGCCTGTCGCAGAGGCTGAGCTGCTGCGGGGGGAGGATGGGGGACAAGGGCACCCTGATGGCTGTCCCTCAGAGAATGGCATTCTCTTCCAGACTACCTGCTACCGTGCATGCTAAGGGGGTCTCCTCCTCCCCAACAGCCTCTCCGCTGCTCAAGACCGGCTTCCAGTCTTCCCCCAAAGGGGCCTAAATGGGGGAGAATCTGCTCGGGAGAACTTTCATAATCAGAGCGTGGCTCAGCTGAGCGGCAAGCCCCCAGACTGCCCCCAAGAACCTGCCTCCCTGTGACTTGCTTGTGGAGGGGAGGATGCTCTGAGCACCCCAGACTCTGCCCCCTCGTCGGAGGTAAATGACAGGAGGTGACAATTCTCTGAGAGGAGCGTGCGGGGGCAGAGAACTCGAGATGTGGAGCTACCTCCTACCACACAGATCTTCCACGCCCACAGATGGGGCACCCTGACACAGAGGGAGATGGAACACGTGGGGGTCTCCTCTGCTCCACCCCCCTCCTCCTACACAGCTGAAACCCAAGGTGCTCCACGATTATATCTGACCCAACAGGCACACCCACCGGGCTCAAAGGACAAACAGGAAAACCCGCTGCCACCGTGCCGATTTCAGCCCCTGGCAGCCTCACGGTGGGTGTGCTGCAGGCAGGAGCTGCCTGCTGAGGGGTTCCCTGGCTGAGGCCTTTCGGACGTAGCTCACCAGGCCCCTGTTCTGAGGGGCCGCTGGGGGGACTTGAACTCCCAGCCTTTTAGTTAGCAGACGACCATAGGGACTGCACCACAGGTACTGTCCAAGGACTTCTGCCTGGGCTCAAACACCAAACCAAACTCGCAGCCACAGAGTCGGTGTCGACTCACAGGGCAGCGACCCTACAGGACAGGGCAGAACTGCCGCGGGGGTTCTAGACAGAAACTCTTTATGGGAATAGGCAGCCTCGTCTCTCCCCTGCAGAGCAGCTGGTGGTTTTGAACTGCTGACCCCGCGTTTAGCAGCCCAACCTGTAACCACTGGGTTCCAGTGCCCTCTGTTTCCCAGAATCCCTGGAAGCACGGTGCCCTGGCTGATCCGGGGCAGGAGGCAGTGGAAAGGCCACAGGGGGTGTCCACACTTCCAGCAAAGAAATGGGTGTTGTGTTGATGTGAGGCCCACCCTTTCTCTTCCTTGTCCCCCCTGATGGGCTCCCCAACAGCACAGGGAGGGAAATAATCACCACCGTCCCACCTGGGGAGACCAAAGTCAGTCTGAGCCATCTCTAACCCTTACAGGCCCCCAAGAGGTGGTTCCCTGAAGCCACCAGTCCACCCTCGGCCCCCACAACTCCCTAGCTAAGCAAATATTTATATCTGTTAGATATCACTCATCTTCCATACCAATCGTTATTAAATGCCCAATGCGCTGGGTGCTGGAGACGGGGTACCTCCTGGCTTTGAAGAGGCCAAACTCACAGCCATCGAGTTGATTCTGACTCACAGTGACCCTACAGAACAGGGCAGAGCTGCCCCTGTGGATTTCCGAAACCGTAACTCTTCACAGGAACAGAAAGCCAAGTGTTTCTCCTGCAGAGCAGTCGGAGGGTAGGCTCAAACTGCTGGTCTTGTGGTTAGCTGCCCAGTGAGGAACCACTACACCACCAGGGATCCTTGTGGAGGAGGCCAGAGGTCTACCAATAAAGGAGGTGGTGTGGGAAAGTGGATGGTATCCCAAGTCAGGAGACAGGTCCCAGATCCCAACAGCTGGGTGACCTTACGTGGCCACCTCACCTCTCTGGGCCTCTACCCCCCACTCCCACCCAGACAATGACAGGGCTGGAGATGGTCGCTGACGGTCTAGGATCCTGAGACGTGAAACAGGAGAAATATTACAAATGAAGACTTTCAGGGTAAGATGACCTGAAACGTGTGCTGGGAGCCCGCCTTACCCATCCTGAGGACAGGTCTCCTCTGTCCCGGGCAGCAGCGTGCGGGGGAAGAGGTGTACACAGTGGGTGGTCTCTGGGCCAGTCACATCCACCAACCCTTAGGGGCAAGGCGGCAGGCACACAAGAGTCAGAGCAGACTCCTTTCTCTGATGAGCCCTGGCAGCTGTGCCACCGGGTACCCCGAGTGCCAGGAGCTGAGACTCACGCTGGACACTGATTTCTGGAAAGGCCAGCGATGCCTATTCATCCTGGTCCATGTTCCCTGCCTGACGTTCCTGTTCTGACCCCAAGCCACGGTCAGACAGCCCCTCCCCTCCACTGACCCCACAGGCCAGGGAGGCACCCCTCCACTTTTCTCTGAATGCTGATATCACCCCATCCCCTCACTCACCTTCCTCACTTGTCAGTTTTACAAAAGGAATGTCTCTTCCCTTCACCCGGTCTCCCACCCCACCCCTCTGGTCCTCCTCTCTCCAGGGAGGAGCGGGGGTGGGAGGGTGGGGAGGGTCCCGGCCGGATGCCCTCCCTGTCCACCGGACTCTTCCGAAGTGCAGGCTGAGGCCACGAACCTTAATGGCTGGAACCCCTTCGACAGCTAAATGGTGTGGACACTCCTTGCTCCGGCATCTGCGGCCAGCCAGGATGGGCCACGTGACAACTGAGAAGACTTCCAATGTCCAGACGCACCTGCACACTCCTGCTCCCCAGCCTTCGTTCCGGCCACCGTCCGGGCCACAGGGCCTGAGCTCCTTGGCCGCCCTAGATGCCACCTCCTCACGGGGAGGCTCCACCAGTCTTCGAACCCCACCCATCGCAGACTACCCCAGCGCCCCTCAGCCTGTCCTGGCCCATCCCCCCCCCCCTTATCCTCTCTTCATTCCATCGCCAGAGTTCTCTCTGTGCTTCTCTGACCCCCACTCCCAGCCCTCCACCCGTACGTACTAAAGCAGAAGCTCCCTGTGGACACAGACTGCGCCCCACATCACTGCGCCCAGAAGCACCCAGACAAGCCTGTTTCCTCAAGGGAAACAGAACAGCCTGTTCTTTGGAGGGAGAAGGCAGGGGCGGGCTGCCAAGGCGTGCTGCAGGGGCGGAAGGGAGCATTGATGGAGACGCTGATGGCTGCACCGGGAGCCCCCACCCATCCTGAGGACAGGTCTCCTCTGTCCCGGGCAGCAGCGTGACTGTGACGTCACGAGTCACTGCCACAAAGTCCACAGCAGCCTCATGAGGGACGCTGCACACACACACACACACACACACACACACACACACACACACGGACATGCCATTTCCCAAGCAGAGATCACAGCTAAGCCCTTGGGAGAGGCGCGGGCCAGCACCCTACTCAGGCTCGGTCTTCGGATCTCCTCTCTCCACTTCCTCCTGCTGGGAAGAGGGAGCTCCAGGAGGCAGAGGAGAGAAGAGGAAGTAAGGGGGCCCATGTGCACAGTGGCTGCCTGCACCACCCCGGACTTTCACGTGGCCTCCATTCCAATGACCTGTACAGCCGAGAGCTTGGTCCAGCCCAGGAAGGTGGCAGAGGCCGTGGGCCAGGAGAAGCCAGGTCTGAGCCCACTCACACCAGTCTACCCTCCCATCCCTTCCCCCAGGATGTATTTCAGGGAGTCTGGGTATGGGCCAGGGGGAGGAGTGGGCCATATCCCCTCAGACCACTGCAGGAACGGTTCTCGGGGGCTCACCGTGTGCCACCCATCACTGTCAGATGAAACGCTGAGGCCAGGAGAGGTCAGGTAGCTCCCCAAGGTGGCACAGTTGGAGACCAACGAAGCCTGCGCTGGGATCCTGTGAGTCTAAGTCACGGCGCCGCAATAACCCCGTCACACGATGCCGCATCAGTCCTGGGTGACATTATCTCACTGTGACACCAAGCCCCAGATCCTGGCCCCCCATGGTCACTGCACGGAGCCACGGTCGAGCTCTCCCAGGACAAGTGCCCTGGGGACCCTGGCTCAGGTGGTCACCCCCAGGCAGGGGCAGAGGGGACCAACAGCAGGCCTGCTGAGGACGCTGCCTGGTGGGGGAGCTCTGAGAGGGTGCATAGAGGGGAGAGAGCACAGGACAGAGGGGACTCACAAGTGTCCCTTTCTGGAACCTTCTCCACCCACCAGCCCCCAAATGGACACAAGCCCACACCCTGCCAAACCTATCTGCTAGGCTATCATGGAAGGAACGGATGGAGTTGTCCTGGAGACTTACTAACTTCATGGGGAATGAGTGTGGGGCTGAAAAGTTGAGCTCGGAAAAAGCTGGAGACCCACTGCCTTCCGGTTCCGTGGCCAATTCCAGGTCTCCAACCATATTCCTGGTCCGGAGCCAGCCCCTGCGTCGGGGCCTTCTCCCTAAGAGTGCACACGTGCGTGGGATTGTTGTTATGATTACTGCTGTGGCAATCACATGACCCGACCTCTTCCCCGGCCACTCCGGGGACAGCACAGACGTGAGCTCATGATAATGCTATCTTTACCAAGAGGCAAAAGCTGTGGCTGTGCGAGGCTCCGCCCGCCACTCCCTCTCTCCCTGCTCTGGGAAGGCCACACCCACAGGTGTCAAAGCAACCAGAAGCAAAACGTGCAGGGGACCGTGTGGGACAGGAGGGGGTCACACTGGCCAGTGGGGCTGGACCCCTGGCGAGTTTGTGACTTACTACCTCCTGCCTCCTCCTCCTTCTCCTCTCCTGTGGAATTTCCACGCAAAGTACGGAAGGGCAGGGTGTTCTACACACAGAGCAGGACGTACGGGTCTCACAACAGCCCCGCCGAGGGGATATCAACAGATAGGCAGGCCGAGGGTTGGACAGTTCGGACCCTTGGGAGATGACAAGTGACTGTCACGGAACCCAGTCCCTGAGCCAGGGCTGCAGAGGCAGGAGCAGGGCACCCAGCTCATGACCGGGCGGCTGCAAACAACCCCCTCCCCGCTGCCTCTCACCACCAGCACGCCCAGCTGTGAGGACATGTCTCTTCCCAAACCTCTGTCAATGGCCTCTGAGCCTGGCCCAGTGTGGCAGCAGGCTTGATCTCCCTTCCCATCATGCCTCCCCATGTGGCTCGGAGCCCTTACGAGCTTCAGACCAGTCCACAGAAGGGGGTAAACACCCAGATTAGTAAGAGTCCTTTTTTTTCTTAAGTAGGGGAGAATATTCGCCTCCTCCCACCCCCCAGTTCCCACCACTCAGGGCAACCCTCTGCATGGCTCAGTGGACTGTGTTTCGCTGGGCTTCCAGTACGAGGGTCATCCAGAAGCAGGTCTCCAGGAGGGACTGGGACCCCACGCCCTCCAGCCAGTTGGCCTTGCTCACTGCTTGCAGCAGCCGGGCCTCACTTTCCAGACAGGGAGCATGCAGAAGCGGGGGGGATACCACCTCCCCCACATCGCAGTGAAAAGATGGGCCAGTTACGGGGGTCAACTGACCTTGGTCATGAGCCCACTGTGAGGTGCCAGCTGCCACACCCGCTCTGCCCCCTGCCCCCGCAGGTTGCCAGCCCATCCCGGATCCATGCCACCTCTCAACTCACACCCGAACTTTGGCCCCGATCCTTGGCTCAATGAGCTTATGACATCCAGAACCTGAGCTGTAAAAAGCTGTCCCCACCCAACGAACTCCCACTGGGAAGCAAGGGAGGTGGAGGGCAGCCACCACAACGGAAACCCAAACACATGGCCTTTGAGTCGATGTCCACTCACGGGACCGGGCAGAACTGCTCCTGTGAGTTTCCAGGCTGTCGCTCCCTAGGGGGCTAGAAAACGCGTCATTACCCAGAGGGGGAGCTGGTGGTTTTTCAGCCCAACGAGTAAGATGGGTGTGATTCTGCAGCCTCAGCGGCCTCCCCAACCACAGCCCCCTTCTCAGCCTTTTAGGGACCCAGGGCTGAGACCCTTCTGCGCCCCACAGCCAGAACCTGGCTTCCCTGGGGAGGAAAGAACACAGGAAGCTCCTGGCCAGAAAGGGGGAGCAGGGGGGGCGGGGTGGATAACAATTTCTGCTCTCACGGTTCTCAATAGGGTGGCTGCGATAGATATGGTCCCTACCCTCAGGGAACTCATAGGTTGATGAGTTCTTACCCGCCTTTACCCTCAGGAGCTCCTAGTCCTATGGGGGTGCACACCTCAGCCCTCAGAGGGCTCCCAAAGTGATGGAAAGGGCCAGCCCTCACCTCCCAGGAGCTCCTGAAGGGCATTCTGCAAAGGTTGTCCTGGGGTCCCAAGACGCAGCTCAGCGGCCTGGGATCCCTCTGCTGTCAAGGTCTCCCTGCGGCAGGAAAGAAAGGTACTCAGAGACCAGGGAGGCCGATGGCACAACCCTTCAGAGGAAGACCAGTCAGGTGAGCAACAGGAGGAAGGACACATCCCGGACACTCACCACCACGCACACATGGGCACCCTCTGCCCCAGCCTTGCCTCCCCCTCCCTCGCCACCTCGGAGGAGCGGAGGAGCGGCAGGAAGGGGATCACTCCTATGTCTCACAGGGACACATCAGGCCTCCAGGAGGGAGGCCTTTGGCAGCACAGGGCAGCCCTGCAGAGGCCTGTTTTACATCCTGGTCTCCCATGGGGTCCGAGAGCAAAGGCCGTGGCAAGAAGAAACGCCAATGCGCATGGGGATCAAAGCCCTCAGTTCTGAGGCACCTCGGACCACACAGGATGCTCCCAGCGCTGGCACCTGCTCCACAGGGCTCAGACGCAGAGCGGAGGAGGGCCGGCCCAGCTCAGGCTGGCCCATTGGCACAGGCCTGTTCCTCCTGGGGCCCTTCCTGCTCAAACGGGAGGACCGTCCAGGAGGCCAGGGCTCTCCAACGGCCAAAGCCAAGCTCCCTCCTCCAGAAATCAGGGGATGGCAGAACCAACCAGAGATAGGGGCCTTCAGGGCTCCTGGGACCCAGCAAGAAGGCTTTCTTTTCCCTCCGGAAGCCCAGATCATTCCTAAGCAGATGGGGGTGGGCAGATCCACAGTCCTCTCACACCGGAGCCCTTGTCTGGGCCCGACATCTGGAGGGAGACAGCATGGGTACAGAGGGGTACAGCATGGGGGGTGGGGCGTCGCTGGAGCATGATGAACATGGGTCGAGGCCTCTGCCCACCTCACAGCCGTTGTCCTCCCTGGCTTCTGAGTGCGGCCCCTGCTTTGGGGTCACCTCTCCCTCTCGGCCTCATGACAGCCTGGAGGAGGCAGGCTGGCACCTCCCATGGACTGCAAGTCTGAAGGGCGTGTCCGTGAACACATGGGCACACGAGTATGCACGGGGGCAGGCATCGGTGCGCTTCTGTGCCCATCTGCCCTGTGGAGCAATGATAGTTAATAAATAAGTAAATGGCAAAAATAGCCTCAAAGGAGCCGGCAGGCAGAGGGCCAGAGTGGCCAGGCGTGGGGCCAGTACCCTGAAATGCCAGATGTTAATTTAGCCACAAAATAAAATAAAAGCTAAAAAAAGGCCCATTCTGCGGTGGCCTCCACCAACCAGGGTCAGGGTCTGCTGTGGTCTCTGGCACTGGAGCTGCCCCTCCCCAGGCATTTTGAGTGCGGCCCAGCACACGGTGGGTGGTGAGAGGGCCCATTCTCCAGTCAGGGTGACCCAGCAAGTGCACAGCACGCAAGCCTGTGAGCACGTATGAAGCTGGCTGGTCAAGTCCCAGGAGGCCTCCAACCATCCGCACAGCTGGCCAGCCCTGTGTCCAGCCCAGGCAGCCCACGACATCATCACACCCTCGCTCGAGTCTCTGGGCACGCCCCGCCCACCGAGCCACTCTCTTAGGGAAGGGGTTTGACTCACTGTCACTGCCAGATCCCCGGTATCACCTGAGACCACCCTCAGGCCTGCCCAAGCAATGGCCCGCCTTCTCACGCTCTCCACTGGTCCTCACAAGCCTCTGGTGGCCACTGGGTAGTTCAGTCGACTTCTGCTGTGTGTGCGCACCATGTGCATGTTTTATTGAAGTTACAGGATGAAGCTCATGTGGGAGAACCACGGACTCCAACCCTTCTAACAACGTCGTCACCAAGGGTGACCTCACACGGCCTCCTTCAGCTGCACTCCGCCCCAGAATTCAGGGATGTGGCTCAGCCCACTCCCCTGCCTCACCCCCTCGTGCGGGGTGCTAATCGCCCAGCCCAGCCTGCAGGCTGATCCCTGGATGGCCCCAGAGGTGGTCTCATTCCCAGCGAGTCTGTGCCGGTCCCTTGGCGACCACCAGCCAGGACAAAAATAGGGCGCAACCATGACCCAGGACCCGGCCCTTCTCCCGCGGCCCCTTCTTTCCTGGAAGAAAAGACAACTTCGCCGCCTGCTGATCTGCTGCCCAAAGGTTCAAGTCAGTTCGAGAGGAACCCTGAACCCTCACCGAGGCGTGGGCACTGGAGGCTGTCTCCCCTCCCCGTGAAGATGAACCGTCTCGGAAACCCACGTGGGCTCTCTGTGAGCCCGAGTCGACTCGGTGGCGGCGGGGCTGGTTTGTGGCTGAAGCCCTGGCCTATGTGGGGGGCCCCCGTGGTCATCTGCTGAGGGCGTCTCCCTTAGCAGTCCCTGTGCTCAGCACCTTGCCATCATCTGCCCATTGAAGGCTCTGCACGACAGCCGTCTGAGGCGGTGGCAAATAATGAGGACCCCCCCCATTTTACAGACGAGAACACCGAGGCTCACAGAGGGCAGGGCACGGCCCAGGAGACAGCCTGGGTGAGGTAGAGCCCGCATGCACACCTCACAGTCCCAGGGGCAGGCTGAAAGCCTTGGGAAGCTGCCATCCGGGAAGGAGGTCACAGGGAGCAGCGGGGATGGACAAAGGAGACAGGCGCAGGCTTTGCCAGTGGCCTCAGGAAGGAGTTCGGGGATGAGGACCTGAGAGGCTCAAGCTATCTGGGCACCAGGCAATGGCTGGCTGGAGTGGGGGCTCCTGGTTCTGGGAGGGACTGGGAGGCTGGGTGGAGGCGGAGCGTTTGGGAAAGAGGCTGATACAGGCTGCTTAAAGCCCCAAAAGGGTATGAAATAACACCCTTGGCATCATCCCAAGTCATCTCCCCCCACCCCATCTCTGCTTAGGGGTACAAGGTCAGGGAGCCTGGTGTTATTACTAGATGGGACACCCAGAGCCCACACCACAATCCCTCCTGAAAACCCTGGCCTCCAGGAGCCCTGGAAGCCCTCTGTAGCCTGCCCTGGGCAATGGCAGCAGCCTCCACACTCCCTGGTCTCTCCCAGGTGGAGCCACCCCTGGCACAGAGCCCCCTTGGTAGAGGAACCCATATAGCCCCATCTGGTCCCACTTATTAGCCAGCCTGGGCTTTGCTTCCCCCACTTCTCGCCCTTCTTAGCTCTGTACCTGTGCTCCTGCTGTTCCCTGAACCTAGAATGCTCTTCTCCCACGTCCTCACCCTCCACCCTGGAGGAGGGCATGTCCTTGGGGAGCCTCTGAAGCCACGCACGATCAGCCACCCCCTCTCCCTGGCACCACCAGAAACTTTGTTAAAACTGCACACACCACACTGTGCCTGGTGTGTGCAGGGTGGATGCTCATCTCCCCGGTGCATCTGTACGGCAGCGATGTGAGGAGTGAAGAGCCCAGTCCGCAGCCGGGCTGCCGGGGCTTGGCGTGTGACCTGTGGGCCTCAGTGTCTCCATCTGCTAAATGGGATGAGCCGCAGCCCTTACCTGGCAGGGCTGTTGTGAGGATTCAGTGAGCTCACACAAGGAGCATTGAGAACAGCACCTGGCACTCGGGAGGCACATCTAAGAGCTGACAGGAGATACAGATGCTCAACACTCTCAGCTGCTAACTGAAAAAGTTGGAATCCCAGGTCCACTCGGAGGTGCCTCGGAAGAAAGGCCCGGCGAGACCTACTCAACCAGCCAAGAAACCCGAGTGTTCAGTTCTACTCTGACACACATGAAGCCACCAGGTGTCAGAGCAGGATGGTCTCAAAGGCATTGAGGGTGAGCTCCGTGACTTATTCATCTCCACCCACGGGGGATCTATCTGCTCAGGAACTCAGTCCAAGGAACACCGACCCCCCCCAAGGTGCATAGCTAGGAGAAGAGAGCTGACACTGATGGTGATGATGATGGTGGTATGTGTGTGTGCACCCATGAGTGTGTGCTGTGCTGAACTAAGGAATGGAGGGCCAGTGACAGGGGGAGTCGATGGAGCCCTGGCTGAGTTGAGACTAGATTAAAAAAACTCACTGCCATGTAGACGGGGATAACTAATAGTGACCTTATAGGACAAGGTAGAACTGCCCCTTGCAAGTTTCTGAGACTGTCACTGTAAAGAGGTAGCACCCTCAGACTAGCAGAAAGATGCATTTGAGAAGTGTGTGAGCGTCTGGCTGCACAATTCTCTCCTCCCAGGGAAAAAACCACACTCGTGGCCACTGACTAGATTCTGACTTGTGGTGGCCCCATAAGACAGGGTAGAGCTGTCTCTGAGCTTCAGAGACTGACATTCTTTTTCTTAATTATTTATTATGAATAGGGAATTAATGCATATATCATATCATCCCATAGTTCAATCACATCAAGCAGTATTGTATGAGTGCTACCACAATCATGTTTCCAAACGTTCTTTTCCTTCCTGGACTCCTTGACATCATCTCCCTTTTAAATTTCTCCCCAGCACTCCCAGGTGCCCCCCCCCCCCCCAAAGACTGTAACTCTTTACGGGAGTAGAAAGCCCCATCTTTCTCCCTATGAGCAGCTGGTGGTTTCAAACTGCGGACCTTGCAGCTAGCAGTCCAACGCGTAACGCACTACGCCACCGGGCTCCTCTCCATCCTGTTATCTGTTATTTCTGTGCCCCGCTCTCGCCGCTCAGGCCTCTGGAGGAAAGGCTTATCTTCTGAGGTCCCGTGAACACTGTGGGATCACAGATCTCACACAGGAAGGGCCGACAGCGGTCATGTGCTCTTTGCCGAGGACACTGGGGCCTAGAGAGGAGGGTGTCTTTAGTCAGAGTGCCTGTGCGGACACACATGCCGCACTGACAGCCGGCGTCCCTGGGGGCTACCCGGACACCGCCTTGTCTGCTGCTGACACACATTCTACTCTGCTGGGACAGTTCTGAGTCCCTGCCCGTTGACTATGGAGCGCCTCTCCATTTCCTCTCTCCCCTGCTCCCTCTGCAACACCGCCCCCCCCAGCACCCCCAGCACCCCACGCCCGCTCAGCCTGCACGACATGTCCTCCCAACCTGTCTCACCACCTCACGGTGATTCCCGGTGGAAGGGCCTGGCCTCCCCATCCCCGGGGGACAGGGGGCACCCGGCAGCACAGCCTGCTCTGCTGTCTTGATCCTGCCCCTGGGTGAGACAGTGCATGGTGGAACTATATCCCTGTTTAGGACGCTTGTCATAGACTATCTGGATCGGACTCTCCTGCCAGAGCCCAGAAATCACACGTCCAGGAGGGAAAGCTTAGGTTCCGAGCAGGGGCACTGGCACCCCTCGTACCACTTTCCAATGTGGAGACCTGAGCAGGCCACTTCCCTCCCAGAGCCTCAAGTCTCTGATTGAAAGAGGGTTCTTATCTGGGGAGAGGAAAAGAAAGGTGCACCCAAAGCTGCACCCCAGGAGCTGGTGAGGAGCCTGGAGCCCAGGGATGACTCGCTGAGCTGACGGCTGCAGTCAGCCGTCTGAACCCCTCGGCACCTTCCCAGGAGAAAGACGAGGCTCTCTACGCCCATGCCGAGTTACAGTCTCGGGAACTCACAGGGGCTGTTCTACCCTGTCCGAGAGGGTCACCATGAGTTGGAATAGACTGGGTGGCAGAGAGTGAGTGGGGAGACTGTGCCCAGCACGGTGCTTGGCACATGGTCAGTGCACGATAGAGGGTTGGCAGCATCCTCCTGGCTTTAGGCTGGGCATGTCTGAAACGTGACTGTTTTCCATCAGCCTGAACATTCCTGAGAACAGGGCTGAGGTTCTCGCTCTCCTCTCCAAGCCAGAACCCAAGGGGTTTGTCAGAGTGATATATGGAGGAAGAGGAGCTGTGGCTCAGAGACTGGGGTGCCACCACACACACGCCCCCATCTCTAGCAGGACACCGTACATCCAGAACAGACCCTGCAGCAAAGGAGGGGCTGGCCTGCTCCGCGCAGTACTTGCGTGGAAGGTAGATGGAGGTGCGATCACTCAGCCCCCCACGTCAGAGTAGGAGGGCAGGGAAGCCGCCTCTCTCAGGCACATCCCCCCATGCTCTCCCCTCTGCCAACCAGGCATCTGTACTCCCGGGGCCTGGAGAAGTCTGAGTTCACATAAACACACAGGCCACTCAATTAATTAAGGGCAGAGAGAGGCCACCTGATTACTCATTACCCAGAGGGGTGGGAGCAGGGGAGAGGCTGGATGAGGGGGCGAATGCAAGAGGAAGAAACGTGTCCCCCACCCCACCCACATCACTAAAGAGGCTGATCCGCCTGTGAGGCTAGTCCAGAGGCTCCTCCACTTCTGGAAAACCCCAGGTTCTGATCCACTGCACTGTTTCCAGGGACCGGAACATCTCAATCTGACCAAGCACACACAGCCTCTCTCGCTCCCCTGGTCTGCATTAGAATAACTTAACCAACTCACGACAAGTGGGGGTGATGGGCCCCAGCAGGAGCCTCAGAGCTGGTGGCTCAGCCTGGGCAGTGAGTAAGTGCTGGCCCATCACTCCAGGGCCAGCCCCCACTTACCCTACCTCTGCTTCATTGGGCTCACGAAGCATGGGCACAGGTGGCCTCCACATCCTGTGCCCCCACATCCTCCTTTCCCCCAGCCTCACACAGCACAGGACCCTCCCGGGCCTGCTCATAGCGCACACAGCCCACAAGCCCTGCTGTTCAGAAAGGAATCGAGAGAGGGATCAGGCCTGTTCTTTGAACTACCAGGCTGTCTGCCTTTTACTTCCAAGGAGCCCCAGTGGTGTGGTAGGTTATGTGTTGCGCTGCTAATCTCAAGGGCAGCAGTTCAAAACCAGTAGCGCTCCAAGAGAGAAACACGAGGCCTCTACTCCTGTGAAGAGTTACAGTCTCAGGACCCCGCACAGTTAGAGTCAGTTACAGTCTCGGACCCCGCACAGTTAGGGTCAACTCCTGGATGGCAGTGAGTTTGTTTTGGGTGTGCCCTTGACTTCCAGGAAGTAAAGAAACAGAGAAAAATTAAAGAGGTCACAATGAAAATAGGAGACACGAACACTCTACTTTTTGAAGGAAGAAGGGAAAACGTCAACAAAGATACAAAAGATCTAAATAGATAACACAGTCAACCAAGCAGACCTCACAGACACGTACGGGTACTCTACCCAACAGCAGCACTGCCCCTGCTCTGCTCCACCCCAGACCCCCCTCTCCAGAGCAGACGTCCTCCGGGCCTGAGAGCAAGCCTCAACCCAGCCGGAGCATCAGATAGTCACAGTGCTGCGAGATTCCATGTCCACAACTGGAGGCAAAGGGGGTGAATCTAATTCATGAAAAGACTGACCACCACCATGCATCAAAATGACTGGGTAAGAGAAGAAATTAAAAATAAATTTTAACATACGTAAACCATTTGAATGGCATGGTATGTGAATTATGTGTCAATAAGCATTGTTTAAAATTTTAACCAATGGACCATCTATTTACAAAAAATAAAATTTTAAAGTCCCTGAAGTCAAATGAGAATGAAATCACAACATGCAAAAACCTTTTAAAAAGATGGGCCAGAGACATGAAAAAAATTAAGAATGTATTCATTATCAAGGGTTCAGAGGGATGGAGGGGGGGAGGGGATGAGCTGATACCAAGGGCTCAAGCAGAAAGACAATGTTCTGAAAATGATGATGGAGACATGCACAAATGTGCTTGACACAATGGATGGATGGACAGATTGTGATAAGAGCTGTAAGAAAATGATTTTTTTAAAACGAAGGGCCATAACCAATGGCTTAACTCTACACGAGGGGTCCTCAAACTTTTTGAACAGGGGGCCAGTTCACTGCCCCTCAGACCCGTTGGAGGGCCGGGCTAGAGTTTAAAAAAAAACTACGAACAAATTCCTATGCACACCGCACATATCTTATTTTGAAGTAAAAAAACAAATGGGGCAAAAACATCCGGTGGGCTGGATAAATGTCCTAGGCGGGCCGCTTGTGGCCCTCGGGCCATAGTTTGGGATGCCTGCTCTACACCTTCAACAAATTAAAAAAAAAAAAAAGCGCAAGTTTTCGGTCACCAGAAAAGGCAATTAGCAAACGCTAGAGGAGCAGTAAGTGAAACAGGAAAACGACAGAAAGAATCAACAAAGGAACAAGTTGGTTCTTTGAGAAGATCGATAAAATCAACAAATGAACGGACACATGCAAATAACCAGCGTGAGAAATTAGACGGGTGATGTTACCACCAAATCAAAGGAGGTAAAAAGGATCGAAACAGAATATTACGAAAACTTTGCTACATCCGATTGGAAAACCTGCAAGGCATGGGCAAATTCCTATAAGCGCACTATATACATTATGAGTTAGAAATTTTGAACAAGCCGATAGTGAAAGAAGAAACAGGTTGTAAATTTAATTATTTTCTTAACTCACAACAAAAACAAGCCCAGAGCAGAGAATTTCGCCACGTATTCAGAGAAGGGTTGGCACCGATTCCACGCAAACGACTGCAAACCACAGAAAGGGAAGGAATATTCCCGATGAAGCCAACGCAGCCCTGATACTAACGGCCCCAGCAGAACCAGATGGCGCCTGGCTGCCACACTCAATGTTTTGGCCAGGGGCCCTTTA
Organism: Echinops telfairi; assembly: GCF_000313985.2. Lineage (NCBI taxonomy): Eukaryota > Metazoa > Chordata > Mammalia > Afrosoricida > Tenrecidae > Echinops > Echinops telfairi. Next base: position 1,804,549 of record NW_022103914.1, read on the forward strand.
GACAGTCCTGGTCAGAATGGAGGAAGAATGTAGAACAAAACCCAAGTTCTAAATAACGATCAGACCTACTGAACTGAGAGGACGAGGAGGCATCCCTGAGATGACTGCCCTCAGACACCCTCTTAACCGGGAAATCGGAACCCACTCTCGGAGGCAGACAGTAGAATGGACCAGAAAGTCCACTTCTTCAGCCCAGGAGACCAAAGGGGTAAGTAACACGTGTCCTAAAACAAAGATGAGAAGGCAGGGAGGGGAAGGGAAGGCAGAGCGGTGGAAAGCAAATAAACAGAATGGAAACCGGGACCATGCTGACCCACGGTCCACATCACAGCCAAGGGCTCAGGATATCTGTATGAAGATGATCAAAGGGGGGCCCGATGGGCTGTGTGAACTTTCACCTAAAACACAAGCACATAGGATGAATAAAGAAAGACGCAAGAAAACGGCATTCATAAATAGATGTAAATGCCAGGAAGCCAGACGAATAGAAATGGGGAACCCAGGTAGGAGACGAGGGGAGCGCAGACACCCTGCGGAGCCTGCCACCAACGTCATGGAGCAACCAGGGTGTGAGTGCTGGAATGGGGAGCGGTTGGCTGTGTAAACTTTCACCTAAAGCGCAATGAAATGTTCAAGCCAATCAGTAAAGAGGGCAAAGGCTGGTGGGGGTCCAAGATGGAAATCAATCTTACACCAGGACACTGCGGGAAGGGAGCTACATTCCCCACCCCACCCACATCACATCCTCCAAGAAGCAGCAACGCCTATTCGCCCACCCCCTCTCCAGCTCCCATCATCCCCCCCTACCTTTGTGGATTGGATCGTGTCCCCTCCAAAAGCACGTGTTGTAAAGCCTAAGCTCACCTGGGATGGTGAGCTTTGTTATGTTAATAAGATAGACTTCCATAGACTGTGTTCTGGGGTACAAGTGGAGCTGCCAACTGCTGCCAGGTCAGGGGTACAACTTAGTCAACTGGCATAAAGCTGTTCTACATCCTAGTTTGAGCAAGACACATCTGGGGGCCTTATAAGCTCACAAGCAGCCATCGGAGATCCAGCACTGGTCTCTCTTCACATGGAACAAAAGACAACAAAAGAAATCAGTCTCGTGGACGGGCCCACACAAACCACAGTCCCTTTAACCTGAGACCAGAAGAGCGAGATGGTGCCCAGCTACCATGACCCACAGTTCTGACCACAAGCACAACCTAAGGGCCTGCATAGGATGGAAGGAAGATGTCGAACAAAACTCAAACTCCTAAACCAGGTCAGACCTACCGGTTCAGCAGAGATTAGAAGAACCCCAGAAACCCTGACCCTAACGTAACCTTGGAAGGTTCAATGGAAGCTATGTCTACAGGTCACCTTTCAGCCAAATAACAGAGGAGCTTATAAAATAAACAGTATTGCAAATAAGTAAGGTGCCCCCTTAAACAATAAGCTACATGAGACCCAATGGTCAACATTTACCCATAAGCAAAGGTGAGGCGACAAACCAGACCAACGGAAGCAAGAGCCAACAGACGGAAACGATGACAGGGTGACCCATGGTCAACACCGTCACCAATGACAGGGACCAATCTGTATAGAAACTGTCAAAGGGGAACCTAATCTGCCGGATAGGCGCCCTGGTGGCATAGTGGTTACACGTTGGTCTGCGACAATCTACAAGGTCTACAGTTCAAAACCACCAGCCACTCTGAGGTGGGTGGGGCTTTCTACTCCCGGGAAGAGTTACCATCTCGGAAACTCACAGGGGCAGTTCTACCCTGTCTGGTGGGGGCGCCATGAGTCGGCATGGGCTATGAGATGGCAGACAATGAATTTGTTTTTTTAGAATCTGTTGGGTAGACTTCCACCTAGACACAATAAAATATTATTAACTGATAAGTACATAAATGCAAACAAAGTCCACAATTAACTCTCCCCAGCTAGCCCAGTTCCAAAGAAAAGATCCCGCTGTTCACAGAGGACTTCACCCAGCCTCATCTCCTTGTCCTGGGTAAAGAAGCTTCCTTGTCGCCAGCCCTACAAACCTTTCAGCCCTCAACCTGGGCCCAGGTGCACCTGCCTCTTTTGCCCCTGTGGAGCACTGGGGCTGCTGCAGGGCTCCTTGGCCTCCTTATCCTGCTCTGAAGATGCTGGGAGAGAAGCAAACATGTGTATACAAGTGCCTACAGAGAGGCTTCTGAACGCATGTGCATTTATTCACACATGCCTTCTTATATATGTATCTCTCTCCATGATGCAAGCCCTGGCGAGCTCTTCGGCACGCCGCACACAGCATTCTTTGTTCCCTTCGTCCTTACCACACAGGCGTACTGGGAGTGGCCCATCACAGCCCCTTGCTGCCGAGTTGAAAAAAGTGTGCTAAACTGACTACTTGGGTTCGGGCAACGGCTCGGTACTAGAAGGCTTGCCTCCCATGCAGAAGACCCTGGTTTGGTCTCAGCCAATATGCCTGCTGCACGGCCACCCACCCCCCAGCCAGCGGAGGTGTGCAGGCTGCTTGGGTGCTGCGTAGGTCTGGGTGGAGCTGCCAGACTAAGGCAGTCCAGGAAGAAAGGCCTGTGATCTGCTTCTGAAAATGAGCCAGTGAAAGCCCCCCTGGGTCACAACGCTCTGACCCGCAACAGCTCGTGGGGACGTGAGGATGGTGCAGGATTGTTCCACGCCCAGGACCCAACAGGCAGCAACCAGCAAGAACAACAGTTAGTCCTGATGAGCAGGTGACCTTCCAGCAAATCCATTCACCCTCCCAGCAAGACTGATTGATGATCTCCTACACACACGGCTCTAGTTTGCACTCCGGATAAACAGAGAGTGGCAGAGATGAACAAATACGGGGACAGGGGTAAGGCCATGCATGTTTGTACAATTCCAGCCCCACCCCCGCCTCAAATCGTCAGTGAGTGAATGCTGAATGGATCCAGAGTTTCAATTTAGGGCGATGAGAAAATTGTGGGACTAGACTGCGGGGATGGGTGTCCATCACTGTGAGCATAATAATACGACTGAAATGTGCAGGTCATTTTCCTGGACCAATGTAGATTAGCTGTCATGGCAAATTTTATGTGAAATGCACTTGGCTAAGAGCCCTGCTGGCATAGTGGCTACCCACCGGGTTGCTAACTTCAAGGGCAGCAGTTCATAAATATATATCCTTTTATTAGGGCTTTTACAGCTCTTATAACAATCCATACACCAATCGTATCAAGCACATTGGTACATATGTTGCCATCGTCATTTTCAGACCATTTTCTTTCTGCGAGAGCCAAGGGCAGCAGTTCTGAGCCACCCTCAGCTCTGCAGGAGAAAGGCGGCCTGTCTTCGCCGGTAGAGGTGCATGCAGTCTTGGAAACTCAACGGGGCAGTTCCACCTTGTCCTACAGGGTCGCTCTGCCTCGGCATCGACTCCGTGCCAGGGAGTTCGACTGCATGTGCTTCGCTGCAATCGTTCGTCTGAATGCTTTAAGGCTGGGTATTCTAATCTCCAAAAGAATTTTATCACAGGAAAAAAACCCAGAGGAGGCCAGGGTTACTATTGGTCAACGGGCATTTGTTTATAGCTAACAGACCATCAGGGGACGTCACGTAAGATTTGCTGCTCTGCTCAGAGGGTTCATAAGGCACAGTCATTTTCTAAAATATTCTTACAGTTACGGCACGGCACTAAGCCTTTTAGCGAGCCACATTTGGGGCTAATTGCTGGTGATAAGAGCAGCATAAATATCCCAGCCACAGGCTTGCCTGACAAGGTTTTATACACCCGTCACCCGCCAAGTCTTCTTCCCCTCGTCCACACCTGCAATAATGTTTAGTGGCCATCACTCTTCCCTGAATCACCACAATAAACACTTTAGCTATCAACAATTTGCCTTTCAATAGAGCCGTAAATCAGGCTCGGCCTAGTCCTCCCAGTCTCCTCTGCCCAAGAGGGGCGGGGAAGGGCAGCGGTGCTCAACCGGGTCCAAAGGAGCTTCACGTGCTGGTGCCCAGACCCTGAGCTCCCCCAGCCCCCAGGAGGCGCCGGCCTCGCCTGGGCTGGGACCACCCCAAGGACCTGCCTCCGCTTCCCCCACCTGCTGCTCCGCTGGGCTCCTCGTGGCTGACGCACCCCACAGACTCAAGTCTCAACTCTGGGCAGTCCGGGCGAAAAACCAAGGCGCTTGCATGCACGCACGCACACTCACACACACTCACACCACACTCACTCACACCCACACCCACACACACTCTCACACACACACACTCACACACACACTCACATACACACACTCACACACTCGTTCTCACACACACACACGCTCACACACACACTCACTCACTCACTCACACCCACACACACTCTCACACACTCACTCACACACACACACTCACACACACACTCACATACACACACTCACACACTCGTTCTCACACACACACGCTCACACACACACACAGAGCGCTGAAGGACAAGGGGGCGCCAAGGGCTGCTCTTCACCAGGGGGACTCCTCCTGGGAATCGGCATGGCCAAACATGCTCCATTTATTGTCCTGACCATTTTCTTCCTCGTTGTTTTAGCTGCTCAGTGGGGTTTTGTGTGAGTGAAGGTAGACCTAGGTTACGCTCCATCTCAACAGTGTTGAGATGTACATTGCCCTTTGTTTTTACTGTGACGGGACCCACAGGAACTCACTTCCCTGGGGGCGCCCGGCCCCTGTCTTAGAGAAGGGGGTAATTCAAAAGGGACAGGGGGTGAAGACAAGAGAACAGGAGGGAGAGACAAGCGTGTGTCCGGGGCTCCTCCCAACATCGCCCCACAGACCAGAGGCAGACGGATCTCAGAGAGAGGGCAGGGTAGTGATGGAGATGGTGATTTCTACCGCCAGGACCCTGGGCTCAGGACCAGCCCAGCCAAAAGGTTAGGCTCTCCGCCCCCTCCCCCTCCTGTCCTCCCACCCCCACCCCAGGTCCTCAGAGCTGCATGCTGCATGCTGGTCCAGGTTGCACGGTTACTGGTCTAGGGAGGGGCAGCATGAGGGGCCTTCTCTCCCAGAATTCCTTGTGGACTCTGAGAATGGGCCCTAGAGGTTCCACCACAGCGCAGGGCAGATAGGGATCTGCACAAGTCAGTGGCATTCAGCAAACAGGTCTCAGAACAGACGAGGTCGCTGTCTTTGGAGGGCTGGCAGTCAAGTGGAAAGGCAGATAATTAAACAAACCCACCACGACCATCACAAACCTGTGTGAATGCTACAAAGCAAAAGAACAGGATGTTTCTCATTTAGGTTTGCAGCCGCAGGTTCGGGAAAGGCAGGGGTCCAAGAGGGGCTCGAGGCCACCCGTTCACATGCAGAGGCCTCCAGCCCCTTCCTTCACAGCCCCCTCTGCTGATCTGCCAGGGCCAAGGCACTTCCCCGCTGGCCTGTCTGGAACCAGTTACCACCTGTGAGCCAGTCAGGAGAACTCATATCCTGGCGAAATAGCCACATGGCAGCCGAAAACCGTATACCCTAGCTTGTCGTGCATTCTTTTCAAAAATCGGGACTTTTTAAAAACGCTGTGGGACGTGGGAAAAATTGTTCAAAAGTGGGACGTCTGGTCACCTTAGGTAAAAGGGACTTGGCCATTAGGGACCGGGACACAACCTAGGACCCTGGGAGGCAGGGCAGGGGGCGGGGGGCGAGTGGGACCAGGCCAGTTGGCCTAATGGCGTCCACAAAAGCTATGCTCTGCACCCTCCTTTGGTGAGTCGCAGCGAGGAACGTCACAAGCCTGTGAGTGGCCCACTCCGGTGCAGCCGTTGGTCTCTGCCCACCGGAAGGAAGACGAGAAGAAAACTGACAACGCACAGAAACAGTGAGTCCAATGGTCTGATCGACCACCGGAACTTGGCCTCCAAAGACCCAGAATGAGAGAGATGTAGATGGTGCCCGACTGCCATTACCAACTGCTCAGACGGGATCACATTAGATGGTGCAGGGCAGAGTAACAAGCCCGGAATCACAAAAGAGACAGGGCTTCCTGCCCAGACAGAGACCAGTTTAACCCTCAGGACCATGGTCTTTCCTTGTCCTTCAGGTCAGGAGCTCAGCCCCATGGCTCCACGTTCAACCAGACAGTTCATTTGGGGAACAACAGCCCCAGGGAGGCACATACTCTGTTTATATAACCAACCATTTCCGCTCCAAGGGGCAGCATGTGCCCAAGAGCAGAGTTCAGGTGGGAAAAGCGGGAGGGACAGAAACCGGCAACACAGGGAGGAGTGATGTCACACTGTGTGGGGACTGCAGCCGACGACATGACCTGAACGGTGTACGAGTTGCCGAACAGAAAACTGACGATGTGCTCTGTACACCTTCATTCAACTTACAATAAAGTTTTTGAAAAATCGAAACAAAGCTACCCACAAGAAATATTCCTGCTACAGCCGCACGAAAAAGCACAGACAGGGCCCGTTCCTGGCATCCACCTCTGGGTGCTGGCAGGGTGTCACCGGGTCACCCTGGGCTTGCACACTGAGCCACCTCTCTTACCCCCACCCCCACCCCCACCCCCCGCCCAGGCTTGGCCCCTGCTGCTGGTGTCGCCCGGAGTGCCCTTGCCAGCAGTCCCAGTGCCAAGGCAGCATCCTTCCCTCCCTCCCCCTGCCCACGCTGCCCACACCTCTGCGTGGGCACTGTGGTAGCTACAGCATCTGTCGTCAGCTTGAGACTGTTAAGAGTGAAGGGGCGGAGCTTAGCTTGTCAATCAGGTCGCAGCTTGATGACCTCATTTGGAGGCACTTAAGGAGATAGTTCCCTGGAGGTGGGACACATGCTCATTCTCTGCCTGATGTTCCTGTGGACAAGACACATGGAACCATGCCAGAGCCCTGGAGCTGGAGGAGCCACGTGGAGACCCACGCCAGCACTGAGATGCTTACACTGCCACTGGATCCCCAAACTTCCCAACCACTGGCCTGTGATCTTCCTTCATTTGGTGCCATTTCATGTGTTGTGTGAGTCTGAAGAGGATTTTATAGACTGGTGTCAGACATATGGGCTACTATGAGACTTATGGACTTGATCTGGCCTGGGCTGGGATGTTTTCTTAATGTACAATTACTCTTTATATAAAGCTCTCTCGGATACAAACATGAGTGCATATGAATTTGTTTCTCTAGTCTACCCAGACTGACAGAGGCAGCTTTGGACTTGGTGGAGGAAGCCTGACCACCAGAGCATATTGAGGGAACAAATGCATAGCCTTGCAATCCCCAAAGAAAACGTGGAGATACCATCTCAAAAGCCCACTTAGGCAAAGGACGGCATTTTCCTGTGGTCTCCTTGAAAAGAGAGATCACAGGAGAGGTGGGCTTAGAGAGATGCTAAACTAGGTTTGGGGCATTTCTTAGCTGGGGGGTTCTGGGGAGCTGGGCCTGAAAGACATGGTGAGAAATTCTACCCATTTCTGTGGAGTAAGCCCTGGCCCACAGGAGCCCTGAAGGGCAGAGGAGAGAGCTTCACGGCACCAGGTCTCCACGGCTGTAATCTTTAGAGCACCACCCTCTCCCCCAGGACAGTGTGGGGATTTGAAGGGTCAACCTTGAGGTTCACAGCAGAGCGATTCAGAGGGCTCCGCAGAGGGGTGTGTATTCATTCCACTGCAGACTTACTACTGAAGGTAACCCTGCAGAGCACCAAAGGCCAGGCTGACCCCCAGGGCAGCCAAGAAGTTTATCCTGATGTGGCCCCAGCAGCCGCACCCCCAAGCTGAGCAAGCCTAGAGCCTCTTCCGCCCCTCTTCTGGGGTCTGCGCTTGGCTCCTGCATGACACCACTCAGGGACTCCCGTCTGGACTGCCCGGGAAACGTGCACAGACACCAATCGCTTAGCCTCAGTTACTCGCCCGTTTCCACGGGGTCGATGTCCACCCACGGCGACCCGTGTGCACAGAGAGGAGCGGCCCCACAGGGCCCCCCGGGAGGTGACCTCTCAGAAGCAGATCGCCAGGTCTGTTTTCCGGCATCCTCAGTCCACACCCCCAGGCTTCAGGTTCACAGTCAGGTCCGAAGGGTGAGGAAACTGCCGAGAGAGGTCAAGGCAGCAGCCCGGCAGGGTCCTACGAGAAGGGTCCGGCCTCTGGACTCCAAAGCCAATGTCTGCCCCATCCGAGCCCATCGCCTCCTCAGAGCGGCTGTAACACGCCAATGAGACTATGCACCAGGCTGCCTCAGACGAGGGCCCGCAGCGAGCCACATGAGGCCCGCTGAGGACACTTATCCGGCCTGCTGGGTGTTTTTGCCCCGTTTGTTTTTTTATTGCCAATGTCTTGCCATTGAGAGTGTCCAGATGACAGACTGCTAAGGAGGTGCTGTCTGGCCTAAGCTCCGGTGCCAGCCCTTTCATTAGCACTCTGTGGACTCTGGAGCATTTCATTGTGTATGGCAGGGGTCCTCAAGCGTTTTAAACAGGGGGCCAGTTCACCGTACTTCAGACCCATCGGAGGGCCGGACTATAGTTTAAAAAGAACTATGAACAAATTCCTATGCACACTGTCACGTGGGGGGTGCCCAAGCCTCATGCCCAGGCAGGTGACGAGGAATGGCTTGGGCTGGGCCACAGAAGCACAGAGAACTCTCAGCTCCCAGGGGGCAGAGCAGAGTGCACCTCCTACCCACTCCCCCCAGGAGAAGGCAGCCCCGCCCGGGCCGGTAGAGGCCTGGGTGTTTCTGGTAGGCTAAACAAGGTTCGCCAGCTCTTCCAGAGGAATGGACTAGGGACAAAGGTTCGGCAGTTTTCTTCCGAAAATCCAGCCAGTCACAAGATGGGCAACCCTTTACGGGACGGACGGCGCAGGCCAGGCAGCCTTTCGGCCAACTCAGTGGCATCAACCGACAACAACAGTGTGGGATAACCTGGGGATTTTTCCAAAGGTCATCAGGGGGTTCAAGTGTACAGCCAGGCTAGGAGAGCCTCTATTCAGTCCTCTCTGTCCCCAGCCGCTCCACCACCTTACACATGGTCCCTCAGAGCTATCAGACCCCTTGAGACAGACAATCCAGGACTCACAAAGGCCAAGGTCCACCTAAGTCTTCATTGAGTTCATATGAGTAACACTTCTCAGGCAAGAGCCATGTCTCACGCCTTTGGACACGGGTCCCCAACCACGCAGTCAACGATGCAACTGAACCAAACTGCCTGTTGATCTTGATCACGGTACTCTGCCAATGCCTTGCCATCGTGAGTGTCCAGATGACAGACTGCTAAGGAGGTGCCACCTTAGAGGACGAGATTGTGACAGAAATGAGCGGATACCTGTGGGAACCAACTCACCACCATCCAAACCCATTGCCACCGTAGAACGGCCCCTGTGGGTTTCCAAGACTGACTCTGTGGGCGGAGTAGAAAGCCTCTTCTCTCTCCCTGGGGGCATCTGATGGGCTCCACTCTCCTTCCACTTAGCAGCCACGCATTCCAGCGCTGTGCCATGTGGGCCCCAACGTCAGGGCACGTCGTGTACTCACAGTAGCTGAACGGGGCGCTGGTAGAAGTCACCATTACTGCTCTTTATTGTCAGGGTCTTTATAAAGATACAGCCAATCTCTGTCTTTGGAGATCAGAAACATCACACGAAAATGTACAGATGCATTTTAATCCATACATGCACACACGGAAAAAATACACAAATCATAAGGAAAACAGAGGTTGGGGAGGGGGCTGCTTTGAGTCCAAGGTTGGGTCATGGTGAAGTCAGGGGGCATGTGCTTGTGGTGGGTGATCTCAGGACACACTAGCAGGGGAATAGAGAAGTGAGACCAGGAAGGAAGGCCAGGCCAAAGGAGGGGTGTGTTCTCCAAGCTGCTACCTTTCTGGGCAAACCAGAAGCTTCCTGCTTCCCAGAGACGCTGGGCAACACGGCAGAACACAGGCCTGGGCGGGGCTCCGCGTGGTCAAGGGAGCTGGTTGAGCGCTGCTCTGGCAGGTGGCAACTCACCAGCACTTCTGACCAGAGGAAGCCCTCCAGTGCCAGCAGCTAGAAATCTGGAAAAGTCCATGCCCAGGGGAGATGGGCGGGGCGCTGAACTCTGCTGCTCAGAGCTTGGTGGCCTTGGGGACGTGACTTACTTCTCCTCTCCCCAGTGCTGCAGTGGTGTCAGAGATAAAAATGCCTTCCTCCCAGGGAGAGCTCACCCTACCCTCACTGTTTGTACTTGCTACTCTTTATGAGCTTCCTCCTTTCGGATGCTGGTGACAGGAAGGGAAGAACATACTGGGGTAACTGGACCAACCCATTACTACTTCCCCATAGGGAGTCCCACACTCAGGGCCTGAAGGAGACGTTCTAGGGAGACATGCAATGGGCCCCCAAACTCCATGAGGGTCACTGCAGAGGCCCAGCCTGTTCCACAGCTAATGGCAGCAAAGGCCCCTGGAAGAAAGCGATGTTGGTTGCATGAGGCATCTATCTGAGCCTCCCCAGCCCATCACAGCACCGTATGAAGAATTTCTGATTCAGGCAGGGAAGGAGACCTTCAACAGCTAGCCAGTCTCCTTCCCGGAGCAGCAGCCAGCCAAACGCCCTCGACTAGGGTCCTTTGAAGGAGCCCTGGCGATGCAAGGGTTAAAGCACCCTGATGTTGGCGAAAAGGTCAGCAGTTTGAAACCAGCCGCCACCACCCCCGGAAACAAGTTTGCCAGCCTGCTTCCATAAAAGTTACCATTTTGGGAACCCTACGGGGCCGCTCTGCTCTGTCCAAGAGGGGTGCTGTCTCAGCGACTGAGCGCTGCTCCCCATAGACACCTCCAGGGGTGTCTTCCTCAAACAGAATCATCTTCTCTTACAGTTCCAGAGGCGAGATGTCCCAGTTCAGGGTGCCAGCTCTCGGGCAAAGCTGTCTCTCTGTGTTGGCTCACGTCTTAGGAGAAAGGTCTTTGTCACTGGCGGGGCCACCGTTCCTTGGAGACCACCATATGTCTTGGTGTCAATCTTCTCCTGGGCCGAGGAGGTTCCCAGCACAGGGACCGTGGGTCCAAATGACGTGCTCTGCTCTCAGACCTTCTTTCTGAGTGGCAGTAGGGCCCTGTAATCTCTGATCCCTTGTTTAAATTCTTCTCTATATCAACATATCATAAGGAGCCCTGCCTGGTAGCAGTGTCTGGTAAGCATTGGATTGCTAACCACAAGGTCAGTGGTTCAAACCCACCAGGGGGTCCATGTAAAAATACTAAGCTTTCTGACCCCATGAAGATTTATGACTTCGGAAACTCTTCACACAGTCGCTTTGAGTCAGAACCGACCCAATGGCAGTGGGTGGGTGGGATTCTGTTCTTGTTTTGGGGGGCTGTTTTTTGGTGGGGAGGGGCAGAGGCAGTTATATACCAGAAAAGATTGACTCAAGAAGATAGCCTGACCCGATAGAGGGCGTCCTACCTCATTCATTCTCGCCACCGAGGTGCGGGCTGACCACACAGCAGAGAACTGCATCCCATCACAGAACGGAGGGTCATCAGGTCCTGCGGAGAGTTGGCCAGCAAAGTCATAACTCCCACTCGGGAGGCGCGCGTGGGGCGATGGTGGGTGACCTCCACCCTCACCGTCAGAAGAGTCGGGTTTGGCCCAACTTAGAGGCAGGCAGCAGACCTGGGACACGGCCCCCGCTCCAGTGCCTCCAGCCCACCATCCAGTCTCTGTGCTGGGCATCTGCGCCAGAGCCTCTGGGCTGTTGGGGAAGGCAGGCTAGGGTTTGCTCAGCCCGTCCGCCCGCAGCACTGGTCTGCAGCAGTGCTCCCTACAGCGTGCTCCAGTAAGACTGCTGCCGTCGGACACAGGCCTCTACTGACAGATGGACAGACACAGTTCCAGGGTCCCATGTGTTTGATAAAGGCTACAGTACAGACGCCATCTCCCTCTAGGTAAATTAGAATGCACACTAACATATTAAAAGTGCTTAAGTCCTGCAGTGAAGAATGTTGGTTAATCCAGTTCTTCCTAAATGTATTTGACATGGAGTGCGGGATACGGGCAGTTCACTGTTTACGTGTTCACGTCCCGTGCAGGAGCTCAGCCAAAGCACCTCATGCGACACGCAGCCTCCACCTGTCAGTAGGGGTGTGTCTGTCAGTAGAGGCCTGTCTGTCAGCAGGAGCCTGTCTGCCTGTCAGTATGAGCCTGTCTATCTATCAGTATGAGCCTGTCTGTCAGTAGAGGCCTGTCTGTCAGTAGGGCCTGTCTGTCGTCAGTAGAGGCCTATCTGTCTGTTGGTAGAGGCCTATCTGTCGTCAGTAGAGGCCTCTCTGTCTGTTGGTAGAGCCCTGTCTATTGTCAGTAGAGGCTTATTGTCAGTAGAGGCCTGTCTGTCGGTAGAGGCCTGTATGTCTGTCAGTAGGGGCCTGTCTTTCAGTAGAGGCCTGTCTGTTGTCAGTAGAGGCTTGTTATCAGTAGAGGCCTGTCTGTTGTCAGTAGAGGCCTGTTTGTCAGTAGAGGCCTGTCTGTCATCAGTAGAGGCTTGTTGTCAGTTGGGGCCTGTCTGTCATCAGTAGAGGCCTGTCTGTCAATAGAGGCCTGTCTGTCAGTAGAGGCCTGTCTGTCGTCAGTAGAGGTTTGTTGTCAGTAGGGGCCTGTCTGTCATCAGTAGGGGCCTGTCTGTCGTCAGTAGAGGCCTGCCGTGTGTTGCTATGATGCTGAACAGGTCCCAGTGGTGTTTCCAGGTGAAGAGAGACCAGGATGAAAGGCCTGGCTATCTGAGACTTCCAAAGCCAGTCATCACCCACTCAGTGGCAGCTTCTGATCACGGGCACGGTGCAGGGCCAGGCAGCCTTCTGTCCATTGAATATGGCTCATCCTGAGTCAGAGGCCAACTGGACTGCAGCCAACAGCCGCTGGCCCCGAGTTGCATGTGTAAGTGAAACATCTCTTAGCACCCTCCAGGGAACCCCCTTCATAGGGGAGTCTGGATTAAAGGCAGCCCAGGAGTGGGGTCCTGATCTGAAGCATCCTTCTACCCCGCTGTGGCCTAGCTCAGGGCCAGGTGCAGGGTAGGCACCTAAGAAGCCATTGTAATCTAAATGAAGGGAGAAGGCTGAAAGAATGACTTCCTAATGGTTTTCAGCTCTGTAAAGTGATCTAGTATTGGCAGCGCCAGGCAGCAGCCTGGTTTCTAAGAAGGCACACACTTCGATTGCAGCAGGCGGGATTCTGGAAGCCCTGCTCAGAGTTTAGGATTACAGCCCACCAGCACAGGCTTCCAAACTGGGCTACACCGCTCCCTTCTGTGGAGGTGTGGGTCTAGCACGTCGGCGCGGCCTGCGTGCAGCCATGCACCCACTGAACACCCGAAACCCATTCATCCATTCAAACCCTCACTGCTCACCTACTATGTGCCTGGCACTGCTTCTGGCACAGGTCCCTCGAGGCCCCTCCACAAGCCAGGCAGGGCTGCAAGGCAGGCTATGATAAAGCCCGGGAAGCTGTAAGGGGAAGGGAGAGGAGCCTTCCAAGTGTGAGGCCAGGAGACCTCAAGCCCAGAAGCAGTAGCTCACACACCTTCTCAGAGCAAGGGGAAGTGCAAGGGGAAAGGAGGGTGAGCTCTTACGATTTCATGCTGACCCATGAGGCTGGCCTAAAGAATAAAGCCACTACTGTCTCCTTGTGTTTGTTTGTCTATTCCCCCTTTCCCCTGTGACTACATCTCATTGTTCCCAGAGAGCATCTCTGCCCCCCCCTTCCAAGCCCTTCCCCTCCCCGGCTCACATCTCCAATCTCCCTTTCCTTTCTGTGAGCTGCGTCCCTCTCCTTCAAACAAACAAGCAGACTAAACTCATCGCCACTGAGTGGATCCCACTTCATGGCAATGAACAATGCAGGAGACAGTGCCCCTGTGGGTTTCTAACATGGTAAGTTTCTTGGGGAGTAGAAAGCTTCATCTTTCTCCCTTGGAGCAATTGATGGTTCTGAACTGGTGTCCTTGTGATTGTCAGCCCAAGGCTGACATAACCACTACACCACTGGGAGTCCTTATCCATTCTTTCATACCTTGCCTTGGGCCTTACTCCTCCCTCCACTGACTGCCTGGCACTCTACTCTCCACTCTGGGCCTGGGGGATACTCAGCTGGTCCCATGAATAAACCAGGACTCAAACATAGGTCCTTCTTTCTATAAAATGCCCCAAAGATAAGCCATAAACAGGAAGGAGAGACAAGGAATGGTTTGGGGGAGGGAGGAGAAGAGAATATGAATACAGGGCTGGTACACCCCTCCCTTCTGGCGCCACCACCACCCAGTCATCTCCCCACCTGCATCCTCACACACGCCGATTGGACACCTCCCTCTGGGTCTGCATGCCAGAGGCACTTGTGCTTCTTCTAGAAGGAGACCGACAGATGAACACGCTAAGAAGATGCCCCAGTGGCTTCCGGAGGTAGTCACAGTTACTGCAGAACCCTAATCTGGGGATGACCTGGAGAGTCATCTTGGCCAATGGTCCCAGACTTAGGAATCACTGTTCGAGTGACCTGCCCAAACTGCCACCAAGCAAGCAATTTCCTTAGGAACACGCTTTGCAGGCGGCTGACCGGTCTCCACTTGAACACTGCCGCCAAGAACTCGCCACCCCCAAGAAGCGTCTGGCTTGACTGCTGCAGTCCCAATTGTTACAAAGGCAGTTCCTGAAACCACCCTGCCCTCCGGAGCCACTGAACGCATGGGTGGTACCTTCTCCAGCCTCTGATAACGGGATCTCAGCAAGAAAGCCCTGATCAGCTTCTTTGGGTTTCTTACCTTGTTACAGTCTGCTCTTCTCTCAGCTATAACCCCAATTCTTTCCAGTGTTCTATTGGAAGTCAAAGGTTCCAGTCCCCTTACCAACCTGACCACCTCCCTCAAACTAATCTAGAATCAAACAGTCCTCCATCATCCCATGAACTGGATAACCCCCATAATCCTCACCAAGAGCCCACCAGCCTTCTCCAACAGCTGCCCCCAAACGTGGAGTGGCATGAAGCTCACAGTCCATTAACCTTTGACTCTGTTCTCAGTGCTGTAAACAGATGCCATGCCTGCCCTACATTTGAACATTCCCATTAGAGCATAAGAGAGATGCCCATGGACAACACTTCTATTCAGCCTTGTACCGGAAGTCCTAGCCAAAGCATTAAAGCAAGAAGGGGAAATAAGGAGCGTCCAACTTGGAAAGGAAAAAGCAAAGCTATCGCCCTTCACAGATGATGTGATCCTATGCACAGAAACCCTACCAGAGCTACCTATTGTAGGAAGGATTGCACAACTCTCAATACGATCGAACAATTAAATTGCATGATGTGTGAATCATGTGCCAACGAACCTATTGGAAAACAAATAGGTGACAGCCAAGGAAACCCTATGAGTCAGTTCTACTCCGTCTCTTGGGATCAGGACGAGTCAAAGCAACTCAACAGCACACAACTATCACAGTGGGAAGACCTGGGGTGTAATTAAGGGGGGGAATAAAATTATTAGCACAAACTTTTTAAAAAATCTAACAGAAGGATTCAGCAAAGTGGGAGGGTATAAGATGGACATACAAAAATCAGTCAGATTCCTTTATACTAGAAAGGAGAACGCCAAAAAGAATTCAAGCAAATAGGACCACTGACAATGGGTCCCCCACCCCAAAAGGTTAAAATACCCTGCAATAAACCTAAGCAGGCACATAAAAGACTTATACAAGGAAAACTACAAAACACTACTGCAAGAGGACTGAAAAATAAGGAAACATACCATGCTCATGGACAGGAAGGCCTACCATTGTGAAAATGTCAGTGTTACCAGAGTGATTTACATATGTAATGCAACCTTGATCCGAATCTCAACAGCATTCTTTAATGAAATGGAAAACATCTCAACTTTACATGGTAAGGATAGTGTGGTAGTTACATAATTTCATGTCAACTTGAAGTGTAAGGTCTAGCCTGTCAATCAGGTCACGGCCTGATGGTGCCTCCCTGTGGGCATAACCTCCTCCTAAGGAGGGTCCTGGGAACCTCACCTTCCTGTTGTGGGGCCACGCAGAGACCTGCGCAAGCCCTGGAGCTGCGTCCACCACCGTTGGATACACAAGACTGCACCCACCCGCAGTCTTCTTGCATTCTGCATCATTGCATATGGCTGCGTCAGTCTGAAGAAGGATGCATGGACTAGTATCAGACTTATGGACTTGATCTGGACTGGGCTGGGATGTTTTCCTGATATATAACTACGTCTTGATATAAAGCTCTCTCTTATACATATTTGAGTTCTCTAGATGTTTCTTTAGTCAATCCGACCTAACACCAGATAGCAGTACCAAAGAACAAAATAGAAGGCCTCACACTTCCCAATCCCAGAACTTATTAAAGAGCCAAAATTGCTAAAACAGCTTGGTTTGGGAACAATGACAGACACATAGACCAGTGAAACAGAACTGAGAACACAGAAGTAAATCCACCATCTATGGACAACTGGTCTTCAACCAAAAGTTCAAGTGTCTTCAATGGGAAGAGAGCGTCTTTTAAACAAACGGCATTGACAAAACTGGGTATCGATTTGCAGAAAAATGAAACAGGGCCAATTGTTCATACCAAACACAAAAACTAACACAAGGTAGACCAAAGTCCTGAATCTCAAGACTTATGTTTATGGGAGAAAAAAAGGGTCAAAGCTAGGGACCCTGATCTATGGCACAAATGAGTGGGGGGACTTTGAAAAGCTTGTTGATAATGCAATCCAAAGATTATGAAATTTTTCCACAAAATTTTTGAAGCCCACTTTTAGAATAGTAGTGATAAACTAGATAACAGATGTCCTAAAAATTAAATACTAGGGGGTGCTGTTTTGTTTGTTGGTTCATATTGGAGTTTATTTTGCCATTGGGAGTGACCCTCTTGAATTTTGGATATGTTTTTCTATTGTTCGGTCTATGAAACCCAGGACTGATGACCCTATAGGCACACCAAGTAGAACAGGGCTACGAGTGTGTGTGTGTGTGTGTGTGTGTGTGTGTACAGTTGTGGGGAGGGGTGGGTGTTGGGTAAAAGGGAACTGATGTCAAGGAGTTCAAAGAGGAAAAGAATGCTTTGAAACGAATTGTGGTAGCAATTGTACTATACTGCTCGATGTGATTAAACTAGGGAACGATATGCCATCTGCATTAGCTCCCAGTAAAATGGCTTTGGAAAAAATTAAGTAAATAAAGAGTAAAAAAGAATCTTGAGACTGAGAGGGAAAATCGATAATGATCTATCAGGCAAGGGTCTATCATTAAAATACATGTATATAGAAAACTTTGACGTCTCAACAAGCAATCCAATGTAAAATATGGACCAAGGGCATGATGGGACATTTTAGCAAAGGAGACAGTCAGGTGGATAACACACACACACACACACACACACACACACACACACACACGGAGTGATGCACGAATCAAAAACCAAATGCTGGTGCAACTGTGGGGAGACTTACAGTAAACACTATGGAAAAGGGGAGGGTGGTGCCCCAGAAAGTTAGAGCTCGGACCATCGTACAATGCGACCGTCCCAGTCCCAGGCTTATGTCCTAGAGAAGTAAGCGCTGTGACGGCAACAGACAGATGCACACCCACGCCCGCGCTGCCCCACTCGTAGGAGATAGAAACAACCTAAGTGCCTACCAGCAAGGTGTGCTCCATCCCTCCATCCGCTGAAGCTCATCAATGGCACGCTAGACAACAATAACGAACAAAGGTGACTCCGAAAAACAGAACATGGAGGAACCTGAAAGACGCTAGGCTCGGTGAAATCAGCCAGTCGCAAAAGGGCAAACACGATGATACCACTTTGATAAAGAGTCAGGAGTTGGTGGATACACGGAGAAGCACTCTTTGACGGTTACCAAGCAGGGGAGAGTCTCTCACTGATCTCAGGCATGTGCCAATTCTGGTGGAGGGTAGGCAAGTCACACTAGCAGGGATGTCGATACAATGTGACCAAAGCAAATGTACACAAGATACAAAAGCAGAAAGGGCAACTCTGACAACTGCCATAACACACCTGTAACATACACCTGTAACATTCGGCAGCAACAGTTCTAAAACCGGAAACCCACGGCGATGCTGACTCATGGCGGCCCTATAGGACAGAGTCGAACTGCCCCTGTGGGTTTCCAAGTAACTCTTGACAGGAATAGAAAGCCTCGTCTTCCTCCTGAGGGGCAGCTGGTGGTTTCCAACCGCCGACTTTTCGGGGAGCCACGCAAGATGTAACCACTATCCCACCAGAGCTCCTAGTAACAACAGCTAAGAACTTACTAGTGGTTACAGATGCAGACACACATGCTATGTACGTGTGGGAGAATATAAGGGACTACGTGAGCATGTGTGTGTGTGTGTGTGTTTATATATATAAAACAGAGCACAGAATGAGAGAAAATTCTTAAAACTATCCAGACACCTTGTGAGACTGAATTACTGGGCTGAAAGGCTAAGGATCATGGACTTGGGGCATTTAACTCAACTGGCCTAACACAGCTCAGAGAGAGAGTGTTCTACAGCCTAGGTTGGTGAGTAGGTCTGGGTTCTGAAACGCTATGAGCAACCATCTAAGACTCAACTGTCGGTCTGTGCCCATCTGGGGAAAGGAGAGTAAAGGAACCAAAGACCGAGGGAAGCCAGGAGCCAACTGCTGGGCTGATGGTCCACACACACCACAGGCTCCTCGAGCCCGAGACCAGAAAAAAACTAGCTGGGCCTGGTTACCGTCACCCACCCTCTGACCGAGGACCCAGCAGGAAGGTCTCAGAGTCATCGGCAGTCCAGACTTGCTGGACAGAGAGGCTGGTGGACGCCCACACACAGACTGCAGTCCTCAAACACCCTCCAACCTCACCTTTCAACCAAATAATCGAGTGACTTATAAAATAAATAAACACCAAGAGGAAAATGCTCCCTAGAACAGCCAACTGCGTGATGCCAAGCGGACAGCATTCACCCCAAACCAAAACCGAGACGGCTGGGAGAGGCGGGAGGACTAGAGGGACGCGGGTACAGGAAAGACAAGGTTGGAGGGGGGCGTGGTGACACACTGCGGGCCGGTGACCGATGGCCCGGACAACGGTGTGTGCAGAAACTGCTGAATGGGAAGCAAACTCGATGCGCATGTGTTCACGTAAAACATCTTCAAAAGCAGGGGAAGTAGAGTTTTCCAATTATCTCCGTTCGGTTTCGTGTCTGGAAAAGAACATGAAATGCTGGTTCTTCCCCCAATGAGTGTGCAAGGGAGAAAGGAGGTGCTAACACATAAGTTATGTAACGGTACCCACCGGATTTATGGGGGCAGCTAAGGTCAGGGAGCCAGAGCAAACTCTTTCCGTTCCCAACAGTCCTGGCAACTCAACAACCACACACCAGACCCAGCACAAGGGAAAGAGTTCGCTTCTGAAATATTAGGCGCCAGGAAGCCACCCCATCTTTGACTGGGGCCAGGTGGTAGGTCCACTTGCACCTGTTGGGAGAAAAGCAGGGGCCCTGCCCAAGCACAGGCCACAGCTCTGGCTCCGATGCCAGCACCTGACTGAGCCAGCCTGTACCAAAACAGCTGCCACTTAGGCCTTCTATACTAAGTCCTAAAACTCTTTGCTCTGTGCAGGTGAGCAGGCTCCCTGGGATGAGCTTTTAGCACATGGTGTGCAGGATCCCCGGCACAGACGAACATTCCCACCTTGTTCTGTGCCCACCCCCTCCCCGCCCCCAGCACACAGACCTCACATTTTGCTCCAGATGGAAACCTGGGCAGAGCGAACATCCCCATAAACACAGCAACTGTGCCCTGTGCTCCTCGGCTGAGCCTCTGGACGAATCCCTGCAGTCCTCCCCACAGGTATTCCCCAGCTGCAGTCTCCCCTACAGTTGCCCAGAGAAGGAGGCAACATCTGCACCCTCAAAAACCATCAGCAAATAGAATCGCCAAACACAACCAACAGACCCTTCTAGAATCATCTACCACCAGAGTTCTGCTCGGGCATTAGCTGGTGGCAGATGCCGCCCCAGCAGCTGTGGTAGACATGTGCCCCCCTCCACACTGCCCCTCAGACAGAGAGGCATCACAGCTACCAGGTGCACAGGGGGACAGTCACAGCTGGGGAGCAGGAGGGATTCTTGAAAGGGAAGAGTGGAGTTCTATGAGCTTGGGGGAACTGCCCACTCAAGTGGCACTAAGGAAAAGGTGGTAGGGGGCACCAGGACAATCTCTTGTGAGAATCAGAGGCCAAGGTTGGCAGGGCAATTAAGGCTCCAAGTGAGAAAGGCGAACAGCCAGGGAACGCCAGCCAGCACAGCCAAGAACCAACAGGACCAGGCTACTCTGATCTCCTCTGGACTCAGTAGGAAGGCTTTCCCTGCGGCCGGCTTAAGGGGGCAGAGGGCAGCCTCAGCCATCATTTGGGTCTGCATTCCCATCCCGGCCCTGTGCTGAGACCCTCCCATGTGCTCACAAAGAGGTCACCCACAGGGCGCCTGTGAACAGCTGGAGGCAGCCTCAGGTTGTGAACAGGCACCTGCAAGGAAGAGATGGAGGAAGCCAGCAGGTCTCTCCACAGGGCTTAGGGGCAGAGGAGAAGGGCTGGGGAAAGAGCGGGGTGGGGTGGGGGGGAATGAATGGTCCCCCACTGACGGCAGCCCTTAACAGCTCCCCTGCCCAGGTCACAGGGGTCAGGAAGCCATGCCAGGCATGTCTGTGGTGGCAGCACAGTACCAAGAGCCCACATGTGAGCAGGACTCGCCTTCCCAAAGAGCTTCTTGCTGACACCAGGAGCTCATCTCCTTGGCACAGGGGCCACCTTACCTCCTGCAGGGGGCGGGGGGTGGGGGGGGGCCACCTCCCCACACACTCGAGCCAAAAAAGAATTCATCTGACCTAGCTGAGCACATGCGATAGCTGTGTGTGCGAGCCTGTTTGTGTGTGAGTGCGTGCCGAGGCTTTATGTAGCCAAGTGGGATACAGTCAAACAAAAATGAGGTTGCTATGGCAACGGGCTCCAGCATCCTTGCAGCCTATTAACACAAGTGAGGAATGTGTTTGGCAGATGCTGGAGTGTTATTTATGGTATGGGTGTAGCAGAGGGACTTCTAAGAGGCAAAGAAAGCGGTGTGGGGGGGGGTACGACAACGACCAACCCTGTGCCGCTCCTACTGTACCCAGCGAGGAGACGGCCGTGAGCCAGCCGAGAGCAAGGAAGGAGAGGCTGAGCGGCTGCGCACCGGGAGTAAGAGGAATGGAGGAGCAGAACCAGAGAGGTGGGAGGGGGAGGCAGGCAGGCAGGCCGAGGGAGAGGTTCAGAGAAGGCAGAGAGAGAGAGTGAGAGAGCAGAGGGGGAGGGGCGTGAGGAGGCGTGTCAGATGCCAGGGAAGGAAGGGGAGGGAACAAAGAGCTGCCCCACCTTACCTCCTGGCCCTCTCTCATGGAAAAGCCATGAGGCATTGGCTAAAAAACCAACCGCTACTCCTAACTGGGGCAGGTGGCAGTGTCCCCAGCAGAAGAGAAGCACATGAGTAGAGGTGACGCTGCTGAGAACTGGACCTCGAGCAGAGGGGGACCCCTGCCTTGCATGAGGCAGTATTTTTTAAGTGCCCACAGTTACTGAGTACCCCTATGTGTCCAGGAGTGCTTGGGCGGGGAAAACAAGACTGTGCACGCAGCTGCTGAAAGGTTAGAGGTACCACCCAAAGGTGCCTCGGACAAAAGGGCTGGTGATCTACTTCAGCCACTGAGGGCCCTGGGTGGCATCGTTCCCTGCGCACACGCGGGGTGGTCATGGCTGACAACTCGTTTCCTGTGTGTCCAAGCAAGGTCGGGGGAGGGGAGGGGCATGACCAAAGCCAGAGCGTGCGAAACCTGTGTTTTCATCAGAGATGAGACCAGCCCGAGCCACCTTTAAACACTAGCTACTGCGGAGTCACCCGAGGCAGAGGTGCATCCCAAATGGTCTCACGATGTCCCTCCCTGCAAGCACCCCCACCCAGCAAGGTTTGCTGAACACATACCAAATGTTACAGCAGGAAGGTAGGCCAAGTTCAAAACCACCACAAGACACAGTTTTCTCCGAAGGCAAATAGAAAGCTTGTGTTTGTTTGTTTGTTTGTTTCGCATTCTCCTGTCTTGGACTATTCCTCACCCTCTCTGCCATACTCCTCAGAGCAGATCACGAGGGGGACAGTGAAAAGCCACCCAAACTCCTGACCGACCGCGGTGGGTAAAGGAAGCCTGGAGTCGGTGCTAATGAGGGTGGGGCGGGGCGTGGAGACAGGAAGGAGGGAGGTTAGTCCAAGGGACTACAAGGGAGAGGGAGAAGTGTTGCAGCCAGGGCCTCTTCCTCATGCTCACGCGGGATTAGCTGCTCTCCCTTCAGCACTCCTGACCAAGACCCCACGCTCATCTGAAACCGTGCATCCAGGAGTGCCCAGGGCTGTGATCAGACTCTGTGTGCCCCGTCTGATTCAGAAAACAGCCTGAGTGATCTTGGGAATCACGGTGCCCGAGAGAATGGCCTGCCTGCCTTCTTCGAAAAGCTATTATCACCCGAGCAATCTTCCCCCCACCAAGCCAGGAGACGACCAGGGCACACCACCCCGTCTGAAAGCCTGGTCCTTGGGGCAAAAGAACCAGTCTTTATAAAGCAAAGCACAGGGAGTAAGTAGTCCTAACTGTGTGCTTCCCTCCCAAGTTCAACAATGATCTGCAAAGACTTTTTCTCTTCAGATCTCAGTTCAGAGAAACTTTAAACAGTACTCCACTCGTTAGACCCCAATCAAGTTGGCATGCATGGAGCCCTGGTGGCATAGTGGATACATGCTGGGCTGCTAACTGCAAGGTCAGCAGTTTGAAACCACCAACCACTCTGCTTGCAAAAGATGAGGCTTTCCAGTCCCGAAAAGTGTTCAAGTCTTGGTAACCCACAGGGGCGGTTCTACCCTGGCTTACAGGGTGGCAATGAATTTGAATCGACCCGATGGCAGGGAATGAGAAGGACCCTACGCTGTGCGAGGCAAGAGAGACAGGGTCAAGGAAGTAAAACAGGTGCCCCTCAGGATTCTTGCTTCCAACGAGCTCAGCCGACACTGGACAGGGAGCAAAACCCCCATCTAGCTAGACACCATCTAGCTAAATGAGTGTTCCGCTCTGTTGGTCTGACTCTGCTATTCCTAGTGCAGGAGAGGGGGAGGCAGCATGGCTGGAGTTGATGGCAAGGACTCCGTCAGGAGGTGAGGCTCAGCACAGCAGACGTTAGAGCACTCTCCTGCAAGTGCAGCTGAGACCTAGAGAGATCACATCTCCATCCGTTCTCAAGACAAATACAGAGCATGTTAGAGAGACTCAGCTAGAGCTCACCGGCTAGAAGCCCACATCAGGGCTGTTTCTCCTGGGAGAGAACAGCACAGGAACTTGAGGAACACAGGAGACATCTGAAGGAAGATGTGGTACGCAACAGGATCAGAGTCTAGGCAGGCAGTAGAGGTGGAGAGGAGAAAAGCATTGGCAATGGAGCATGCTCTCAGGCTCGGCTAGAGGGCATACACCCCAGGAGCTGGGTCCTCGGTCAAGGGAGCAGCAGCCAGCAAGAGCCCACCTGACTACCTGACTTCCTGACTTCCGAGCGCTGGGCAGCATGAGAACAAGCAAGCTCGGGAGGGATCAGGGGATTCGGAAGGAAGGTGGAACCACAGGCAACAAACCCAGGCCCCTTAAGGGAGGACGCTGTGAATGCCAGAGGGGCCTGTCCTGCAGAGGATGGGCTGGCAGGCATGCTCCTTGACCATGGCTTTCAGTGGAGCCACCAGGCAGCCGGGCAGGAGAAGTTGTTCCTCTTGAGCCCACCAGTCAGTGGATGCTCACTCAAGGAAAGCAGTGACCTGTAGTGCCTACACGAAGGGTCATGAGGTCCAACACCAGTTTTCTCTCTCCTCCACCGGGGGCCACTGCTGCCACACTCCTCCCAGGCACCTTCCCACTTCCTGAAGGCAGTTTTTTTTTGTTTTTTTTTGCCTTGGGGCACTTTGATCAATGCAACAAGCTCAACAGTCCTCTTTCAAACCCAAGGATCTCTCCAGCTACCCCAACTGGCCAGCTGCGCACAGGTGGCACCCAACCCTCGGCATCAAGTCCGTTCTGACTCAGGAGGACTGTACACAGGGCTTCCGAGGGCTCTCGGAAGTCTTGCCACCTCAAGTCTTGACACCATCAGGCAGCCCCATCTTTCTCCTGAAGAGCAGGCGGTGGGTTTGAACCGCCCCATCTTGCACTATTGGGGCAAGTCTCTCATTTCTCCTCCTTAAGACTGGGCAAAGGGCATGCAGGGGCACCCCTCTCCCACCATTCTTCCATTCAGGTTGGGGGCAAAAACAAGGGGACAGGGCTCCAATGGCAGTGGCTGCCAGCAGGCCTGGCCACCTTGTCAGGGCCTTTTTATTCTAAGGGGACAGAAGTGCATGATTTTTCTCCCCTAGCCTTCCTCCCTCCTTCAAAGCTCCTCAGTGATGGCTTCTGTTTCATGCACGTTTTCAATGGGCTGGGAACAGTGCTCAACATACAAGCACATTACTTTTTTTTTGTCTTGAAGATTCTCAGCCTCAGAGGCAGTGTGAGAGTCTCGGCTAGCCATCTCCCTTTGGCTCTTTTCCCTACAGAGAGGTTAGGGTGGGAACCCATTGAGGCCAAGGCCCGCCCACCCCACCCCACCATGTGGTCCCTGTGGCCAGCTGGGGCCCCTACCTGCTTGAGCAGGAACTGGTCCTGGGCGTTGGTGTGCAGGGCGATGGCCAGGTGCAGGGCAGACAGGAGCACCCCGCTGACCACCGCCGCCCGCATGCGCACCGGCAGCAGCGTGTAGATGGTGTAGATGAAGAACACGGTCCACCAGATGCCCTCCGAGGCGCTGCGGGGCTGGGGCAGCAGCAGGCCCACCACCTGCACCACCAGCACGACGGCGATGAGCGCGTAGCAGGCCAGGCCCATGTGGTCCTGGTGGAAGGCAGCACGATTGCAGAGCACGGCCATGATGAGGATGACGCCCACGGCAGTGGCCAGCACGGTCAGGTAGGGCAGCTGGAGCGGGGGCCGCGCCGCGTGGAAGGCCAACATGACCAGGCCCACGAGCACCAGCACCGCCATGAGCATGGTGAGGCTGCTCTGGTTCAGGCGGAAGAAGTAGCGCTGGTACAGCCGCTCCAGCTTGTCCGACGGGAACTTCTTGGAGCGGAAGATCTGCAGCAGCGCCAGGCAGCAGGCGCCCAGGGACAGCACAGCGCCCCGCCCGGAGCCCGAGTCCGCGGAGCTGCCGCCATCCTCGGCGGCGGCGC
>NW_022103914.1:1831935-1852031 GCF_000313985.2 Echinops telfairi
CCCCGACTCCCCTTGCGCACCTAAAATGCTCGCCGCGCCCCCTCCCTCCCAGATGCCCTCAGCCGAGGCCAAGCGGCAGACCCTACGGCTGGACCTAGGCGGCGCGCGCTCTTTCCCCCTCCCTCGCCTCCCTGGATTCCTGCGCCCCCAGCCCTAGCTCCCCTCTTTTGAATCCCCCCTTTAGTCCCCCTCCCTCCACCATTCAACCCAACTTCAGCCTGGGCGCTAAGGCCCCCCCTCCCCTGGACCGACTCGATTGGCCGCTCCCTGAGCTGTCAGACTTGGGTCCGGCGCTCTTATTGGGCGATTCTCTGGCCCAACGGCGGTGCCAAAGGAGGGCGCACCGGTTGGGGGTCGCTGGGGCTGCGACTGCAACCCGAGTCCCTGGAGAGGCCCGAGAGCCAGACCCGGAATTAGAGATGGAAAGACTGAAAATGTCTATGGCACGGGAAGGCAGTGACGGAAAAGATGGAGATACAGTGGGTGAGGCCGACGCAGCCAGGGCGGGGCGGACAGGAACGCGCGGGGGGCGGGGGCCGCGGCGGGGGACAGTGACAACCCGAGGGAGACTGACGCGCAGGACAGCGGAGCGCCCCTCTCGAGAGAGCTCTCTACCATCCGTACTTTTTATCACGTGTGATTTTCCTGACGCCCTTGTGATGGGGCCGGGAACTGGACCAGTGGGCTTGTTTCCAGCCTATAGATGGGGAAACCAATCGATGCTCCAGGAGCTCCATCAACTAGTCGCTGGACCTACAGCCCAAAGATCTTCCTGTAAGGAAGGAGGTCGCCACCTGGAGGGTTTGGGGCCAGGGGCGTGTGTCCTATCCGGATACTGCTGTACAACACCATCGACAGAGGCCAAGCGTGGAGAAAGCATCTGGGCTTGTGAAGTGGTGTGCCTACCCAATTCCTCGTGTTCCTAAGCTGCCCTGCTTGTCGCTGGGAGTGGTGTGGGAGACCACAGGTCTCCCAGTGGAGCAGGAAAGGACCTTGCTTGGCTTCCTCACCCGCCAGCCCTCTCCCTGAGCTGCTGTTGCTGCCCAAGAACCTAGAGGCCTACATGTGCTTCCCCACCTTCTCTGTTGTTCATCATCTCTTTGGGGAAAAGAGAAAACCTTGCCATAGCAACGCATTGGGAGGAGAAAAAATTCCAAGAGAGCTGAATAAGCTAACCCTTGAGTCATCCAACCTTTGAGTAATCCTCGATGGGCTAAGTCATAAAAAGCAACATAAATTTAGTAAACATTCATTGAACACCTTCCCGTTGTAAGGTGTGCAGGGCATGACAGGGCTGGGGAGAGGGACAGACTTTGGACCATGCCCTCCAGGAGCTTACATCCCAGGACTGAGAGAGCTAAAGTCCATCAATGTGAACGGAAGTTCAAATGGAGACTCTGGAGACAGAGATCATTCATTCTTGCTGCGAGGACCAACCACTGGAGGTGGAATCCGGGTCTAGCAGGGGAGGGATGAGTGAGAAGAAAGAAGGCCGAGTAATACTTACGAAACAATCACTGTATGCTTGGATATTTTATTGTAGCCCTTTTGAGGAAGGTGTTTTTCTTCCCACTCTAAAGATGAGAAAACTGAAGTATAGACTCTTTTGTACTTGCTTTAGGGCTATCAGCCACTTAAATGCCACATGACCAGAGATCTCAAGGTCCTTGGGTTCCTTGGCCCTCTTCTCATTCCCGAGCTCTCCCTAGGATACTTCTTTTAATTTAAATCAATTTTTCAAAATAACCATCCTCTTCTAACAAGAGCCATGTATATAGGTGTAATGTGGAGGAACCAGAGACATTCCCAGTCATACCACCTAGAAAACACGGTGATTTTTTAAACAAAGCATTTGTTTTTTTGTTATTTTTTTTTATTGAATAACAAGCATTTGTTATTCTACAAATCGTTCTATAGACTGATTCTTTTTGTTTCTGTTTAAGTCATTTTACTGGGGGCTCTTACGGCTCTCATAACATTCCGTACATCAGTTGGATCAAGTTTTTTTGTACATATGTTGCCATCATTTCCAAAACATATTCTACTTGAGCCCTTGGTATCAGCTCCCCCTTTTTCCCCTCCCATCCTCATGAATCCTTGATCAATTATATATTGTTACTATTACCTCGTATCTAACACTGTCCTTTGTCTCCCTTCACCTACATTTCTGTTATTTGTCCCCTTCGGGCGGGTTTATAAATCCAACCTTGTGATCGGTTCCCTTTCTCCCTCTTCCCCTTCCTCAACCATCCCCCTATTCTCATGATATTCCTATTCCCACTACTTTTCCTGAGTGGTTTATCTGTCCTGAATTCCATGTTCTTATCTGTATGAACGTGTGTTCTCCGGTCTAGCCAGATTTGTAAGGTAGACCTGGGTCATGGTAGTGGGAGGAGGAAGCATTCAGGGACGAGAGGAGTGATGTCTGTTTGGTCAGTGCTATACTGCACCCTGGTTGAATCATCCCTTCCTTATCACCCTTCTGTGTGGGGATATCCGATTGTGTAGACTGATTCTTTCTACTTATATTGTGTACTTTTATATTCTGGTTGTTTTCCATGTCAATAAATAATTATCTGTAATACCGCTTTTATTTATTGTCTCATAGAATTCCATTGCATGGATAGAGCATGATCTATTTAACCGACCCTCTTATTGGTAGACATTTTTCACTGTCATAACAGTTTATAAAAACTACTCCGGCTGTTATAAACAATGAGCATATCTGTAGATGAGTCTTCACACACATCCTTAATTATATCCTTAGGAGAAATTCCTGCAAATAGGACTATAGGTCAAAGGACAAATAATTTTTTTAAAGGGGTTTTTTCAAAGTCTCTATCTTCAGAGCTTCCCAGCTCCTAATCTGCATGCCCCCAGGCCCAGTGGAGAACTTTGCAGGGGTGCTATTTGATACCTACCAGCATCACAGGTTCAGTTCATCTCTAGCTAAGCCCATCCCTAAAGAAGCTTGCTCTTCCCTCCATTTTCCCTCTCTGACTTTGGTGCTGGAAGAGTCCTGGTGACGGAGTGGACTACCCATCAATCAGGCTGCGAATCACAGGGTCAGTAGTTTGAAACTGCCAACTGCTCTGTGGAGAAAGATGAGGCTTTCTACTCCTGTAAAGATCTACAGTCTCAGAAACACACAGGAGTGGTTCTTCCTTGTGTGACCCTGTGGGTCACTCTGAGTTGGAATCAACACGGTTGACAGTGAAGGTTTTTTTGTTTGGGTAGTGTAGTGGATTACATGTTGGACTGCTAACCATAAGGTCAGCAGTTCGAAACCACCAACACACAAGGGGAGAAAGATGCGACTTTCTGCTTCTGCAAAGATTGACAGCTTTGGGAACTTAAAGGGACAGGTCTCTTCCTATCGGAACACTATGCGTCCGAATCGTCTTCATGGCAGTGAATTTGGTTTGGAGGGAATGCCATCCTGCTCTTCCTGGTCTTCGAATTGTGGTCTCTCCTGCCCTCCTTCCCAGGCCCTTGTGTGGTGCTACCTCTGCCCTGGTTTTCTCATCTCTTCCTCCATCTAGTCGTCTTGCTGCTACCTGTAGGTTCTACTGCTCTTTGTCTGGGTAACTGACAGCCCTTCCTCCTCCCTTCCATACCCACAGACTTGTCCTCTCTGTCACCATCGGTGTTTGTCCAGGTAGACTAGAGAAACAAAATTCGTGAACACTCATATTTTATGAAAGTTTAATATAAAGGGTAATTGTACCTTAAGCATCCCAACCCAGTGCTTCCCAAGCTCATAAGTCTGACATCAGTCCATATGTCCGACATCGATCTACAAAGTCCTCCTTAAACTCACAAAACAGGCAATGATGCCGACTGCAGGAAGAAAGCTGAATCGGTGAGCGTGTAAGCATCTCAGCGCTGGCAGGGGTCTCCACGTGGTTTCTCCAGCTCCCAGGGGTGCATCAGGGGAGGTCCATGTGGCTTCTCCTCAGTACTGCCTCACAGGAAGTGAGCTTTGCCAGCTGAGGCAAAGAACTAGCTAAGGCAGCCACAACTGGTCCGACCATCAGAGAGCAAGAGACCAGACAGGCGAGGCTCACCGAGCCATTTATCTCTTTGCCTTTCAATTAATCCCACTTGTGTTCGTCGGCCAGGTTGGCAAAATAAACCTTAACTATCACACCATCTGATCCTGTCACACCCCACTGAAAACTGTCCTTAGAACAGCCTTTTCCTACCTGCCACGTTTTAAGGCCTATCACTCCCCTGAGCATTCTTCCGACAGCCACCCACCCGGAGCTGCTTTTTATACCTCGGTTACCCTTCCCTCATCCCCACATCAGGGATCAAACCAGGGCAGCTCCAAGGAGCCCTCTCTCACACTCCCGCCTCTTCTCCACACCTGCAGGGTAGGCATGCACTCACCCCTCAGCTCCCAGCACACCTTGACTGCATTGTGGCACATGCCACAGTCTATTCCCATGACCTATTTCTAGAATAGTCTCTCCAGGCTGCTGAACTCCCGGAGGACAGAGGCAGTGTCTTATTCGTTCTTGTGCCCCACTGCTTAGCCTATGATCTGGCTCATAGGTGCCAGTAGCAACTTGTTGGATAAACAAATGGGGAATCTGAGGATTCATGAGCCAGCCAAATGGGTTATGACCAAATAAACAAACAAACTTATGACCATCGAGTCAATTCTGACGCGTGGCCAGCCCTATAGGGCTTGGTAGAACTGTCCCCGTGGGTTTTCAAGACTGCAACTCTTTACAGGAGTAGGAAGTCACATCTGTCTCCCGAGGAGGTTTGGAACTATTAACCTCACTGTGAGCAGCCAAGTGAGTCACCAGGACAGTACGGAGGCCCCATGAGTGGACTGTGAAGTAGGGCAGTATGCAGTGTGAGTGAAGATGGACAGCTAAGCTGGTCTCAAATACAGCCCTAGGAGGTTGGACTTCAATGTAAAGACAATGATATCGCAAAAAAAAAAAAAAGTAAAGACAAACAACCCCAACGTGCCATTGGTGGATTGTAACCCATAGCAACGCTTTAGGACAGAGTGGAACTACTGCCCAGCC
Source organism: Echinops telfairi (assembly GCF_000313985.2). Lineage (NCBI taxonomy): Eukaryota > Metazoa > Chordata > Mammalia > Afrosoricida > Tenrecidae > Echinops > Echinops telfairi. Next base: position 1,836,981 of record NW_022103914.1, read on the forward strand.
TCCCATAGGAGCAGAAGCCATCACCTTTCTCTCGACAAACAGCTGGTGGTTCCAACTGCTGACCTTGAGGCTAGCCAGCCACTGCGTGACCGATTGCAACACCAGGGCTCTGTAAAGGCTGCGAGAAGCCCTGAGTCTGGGGGATGGTGTGCCTGTTACATTTCAGGAGCCAGGCTCTGCTAGCCAAGCCAGAAGACCCTGGTGTCGGGAAGCTATTGCAGAGCAGAAGTAGGTTGAGCATCCAAGTGCCATGATGGGAATGCCCCATTGGCTGCTGGGAGACAAGCAGAAGGCTGAGGAGAACACACAGGAGTCACGCTCTAGGTTGGCCACAGCAGGGGTGCTCCAGGGCAGAGGACACCCAAGGTCACAGCCAAAGCAGAGGTTGCCCCCCCAACACACACACCCCCTTAAATCGTTGTTTATTGGTAGCGAGCTGTAAAGGGCGATGGAGTTAGCATACACAGACAACACCGCACACCACCGTCAGAAGGGCCATGAGAGTGAGAGGAAAGCGTGGCCTGGAGCCCAGGTGGGGCCCTCCCATCAAGAGGTGGGCATGGGAGGGGGCGGGGGGCCTGGAGTGTTGAGGGGGCAGCCTGACACCACCTCCAGAGGGACTCGCTGGCTGCAGTCCCAGCCTGACCGCTTGCAGTGTACTTCCCTCGGCAGGCAGGCGAGGCTGTTGGCCAGGCTCGCTTGCTGGACTCCTCCTGGGCCGCCTTCAGGTTCTCCTGCTTGCCACCCCAGGCCTTCAGGGCAGATGCCTGCAGGGCTCGCCCGTAGGAGAAAGTCAGGGCCCATGGCTTCAGCAGGGGGCACTTGATGGCGTTGAGGTGGATGGACGCCTCCTCCTGGCTCTGGCCTCCAGACAGGAAGGTGGCCCCGTAACAGCAGGGGGCACGGTGCGGCACAGTGTAGTGATGATTGCCATGGTAATCGCCTCGTGGGAAAACTTCTGTGTGCAGGCATGGCCGGGGGTGACCAAGGTGCCTTCCAGGTAGACGTGGTGGTCACCCAGGGCCTTGTAGACGGCAGCCGGCACCTTCTCAGCGACATACTGGCAGCGCTTCAGGTCATGGTCGCCGTCGGGGAGGATCTCAGGCTCCACAATGGGCATGATGCCATTCTGCTGGCAGATGCTGGCATAACGGGCCAGCGCGATGGCATTTTCCATGATAGCGAGGGCTGAAGGGGTATGTTTGCCAGTCTTCAGCACACAGCACCACTTGGCAAAGTCAGCGCCATCTTTCTTGTACTGGGCACAGTGCTCAGACAGCCTGTCCAGCCCTTGGGTGGTGGTCTCACCGTTCGTTCCTGCCAGGGGCACCACACCCTTGTCACCTTGATGCCCACGAGCCCGCCCTCGGATTTGATAACCTGGGGGGAGGGGCACCCGTCATCCGCCTTCTGGTAGAGTCTCACGGAAGAGGAGGACGCCCCCAATGCAGGGGTTCACCCAGTCATCAGTGGTCAGCAGCAGCTGGCGGTAGAAGCCGTGGTTCTCTTCGGTGTTCTTGGTCCCAGTGGACTGCAGCCGCTTGGCAATAAAGCAGAAGTTTTTAGGACAAACTCCAGATGGGCACATGGTGGCGTTCTATAGGACACCAACCCAAGACCAATCGTCTCAGGCCTCATACCTCCCTGAAATGAGTAGCTGGGGGGCCAGAGGTGAGGGCATGACAGACACCCACCAGCACACAGGGGCCCTTTGGGAGACCATCTGTAGGCAGACAGGCACGCCCCTTTCCTGTCCTGCCCCAGTGCCCCTTCAGGATTTCTCTGTTCTTCATTCCTCAGTCCTTCTTTTAGATTACATATTTCTAGAAGTGGGTACCAGTAATATTCCCTACCCAAATATACGAACACACACACACACACACTACTTAAGATTCCACCATTAGACAGTCATGTGTTCAGCGGATGACCATGCTCTTTAAGTGAATGCATACACTTTCTGCAATAGACCATTCATAGAGACCAGAAGTCGAAGGGCGGTTACCGGGGGCTGGGGAGTGGATTGGGGAAAGGAGAGGAGTAGAGCATTTTTGCTTAGTGGATTTAGAGTTTCTCGTTGGCGTGATGAGAATGTTTAGGAAACAGTTAACAAATGCTTATCCAGTCCTGTCCCTGTACTTGCTACCACAGAACTACATACTTTAGAATGGGAAGTTTAATGTTATGTTTGAGGGAGGCTTCAAAAAGGTTTGTGGGAAAACCCCACTGCCTTTTGATTCCACATTTCCCCCAACACGTTAAAGTCCCATCACATGTCTTACCACAAAAAACAAACACAACAACAAAACAGCCGTTTGAGCCCACCCTTTATGGGAGGCTGTCGGCTCCCAGAAAACATTAGGGTCTCAGAAACCCACAGGTGCCTCCTACTCCCTCATTTGTAGGGTGGACAGCAGTCAGAATTGACTCCAGGCTAGTGGGCTTGGAGTGTTCGATGCTGTTGTTGCTGCTGTTTACGAACACAAAGGGCGTTGTGAGCCCATTCAGTGGTCCCCGCAGAAAAAGACCTATCAATCTGTCCCATAAAGATGACAGCCCCTCGGCCCCCATCATCCGATGCAGCAGTTCCACTCTGTAACACCTGGCATCATCTTGAGTCTTTAGAGGTCCTCCAGCACCACCAGTCAGTGTGAAGCAGCAGGCCACCTCCACTAACAAGGAGCTCAAACATAACCACCATGGGAGGGTGCTGCAGGACCAGGCAGGGTCTCGGGTCTGCTGGGCTGAAGGCTGGCCAGGCGATAAGAGTTGTAATCTACGGCCTTACCACCCCCAGCGCGCCTGATCTCGGTCTGTCTCAGAAGGTGAGCAAGGCCAGTCCTGAGTAGTACTTGGAGATAAGTGTTGGAACGGACTTGAAGCACCTAAGGACTACACTACTCGTTCAGAAGCCAATGTGGGGTCATGAGTGCTTTGCCGTGTAGGAGAGCCATGCATTAGGTGCAGTAGGAGAGAGCGTTTGGGGGCCTCTGCATATTTCCTGGGTCAAATGAAACCCTCAATTTGGAGATTCGGAGAAGAGGATTCTATGTCAGTGCTTGGGAGCCGGACCCAGGAGGGCAGATGAAGGCTGCTTAGGACTGCGGGCCAGGAGCGAACCCCGTGCCCTGCACAGCGTGGCCTGCCACGTGAGGAGCGCGAGTAAGCTCCTCCCCAGATGTGAGTTCTTCCCCTCGAGAGCATAGGTTCTCCCAAGGGTGGAAAGGACCTGCAGGACCATCCTAGTTCCTCAACTCGGTAGAAATGGCTCGACCTTGAGGGCAAGCCTCCATCTTCAAACTCAAGTGACCAGCTTCTCCCAGGCAGAGCTACGTAGCATCCCCCAAAGTCAGAAAGCAGCTGACAGAAGGGAGGAATGGGAGTGAGGAGGGCTGGTCAACCTTACGGAAGGGGGGGTCCAGTGTCTTAGCCAATGGGACCCAGCTGGCCGAGGTCCCTGGGAACCACCTCTACCCATCCTGCCCCCTCACCCCCTGGCTCTGAGGGGAACCCAAGGATGTCATGAGCTCTCGGGCTTCCTCTTCTTGGAAATCAAGAAAGAAGTTTGCCATTGGACAGCTGGGGAACCGGCCCTAAGCTGTTTTCCAGACTTTAAGCTCACCTCCAAGCCTCTGAGTACCAGGCCTCCCAGAACAGGAACTATTCAAAGAGCTCAGGTTGGAGCTGAGGTGGAAATGGCTGTTAATAGCGAGCCTGCCACTCTCCCAGGTGTCTCCATTTGCATTTTAATGGCGGCGGCTAATACCTCCAGCTGAAAGGGTGACTAATCTGTGCGTTCAATTGCTACTGGAGGTGAGTGGGAGACCCTACGCAGCCAGCCAGCCTTCTTTCCTTGTCCCTGGGGTCACTCCCCAGGACAGCACCTGGTCGGCAGCTGCCTCCAGCCTCCCGTGCCCACATGCCATCTCTGCCTGCTCTTGATTTTGCTGCTTCCTTGCACTTTCTCCTAATGGCTTTTATGTCTTGGTTTTGTTTTTTACTTAAAAGCCTAGGAACATCCCCGTGAGTCTTTTTTTTTTTCAACACCAATAAACTGAATGGCCACCTTAGGCAGAAGCCTGTGCTGGACACGGTCTGATGTGGGTAGCCCAAGAAATATGATAGCAAGGCCCCTCAACCCCACCCAAGGAGTCAGAAGTGAGAGATTCCCAGAAAGAACTGGAGAACAGGGCCATGTCCGCAGAGGTGTGCCGGCAGCGACTGCCCAGAGCCTCTTTCTGTGCCAGACAAGAGATGGAGAAATCACCCTGCACCACCAGCCGCCGGCCGGCCAGTCAAACGCCCATGTGTGTCCGGGTCCAAGCGTGCCCCATGGAGGTTTCACTTAGATTGCCAGGCCTTTCTTCTGAGACACCTCTGGATAAACTGGAACCTCCAAGTTTTCTGCCAGCAGCCAAGAACTTAACCGGTGGGCCACATGGGTTCCCTTCTGTGGTAGTTACATAAACTGTTGTCAAGTTGAGACTATTAAGAGTGAAGGGGTAGAGTTTAGCTTGCCAATCAGGTCACAGCTTGATGACCTCATTTGGAGGCACTAAGGAGATAAATAGCTCTCTGGAGGTGGGACACATGCTCACTCTCTGCTTGACGTTCCTGTGGACAAGACACATGGAGCCACGCTAGAGCCCTGAGCTGGAGGAGCCAGGTGGAGACCCACGCCAGCACTGAGATGCTTCCACTGCCACTGGATCCCAGACTTCCCACCCACTGGCCTGTGATCTTCCTGAATTTGGCATTATTGCATATGTTTTGTGAGTCTGAAGAGGAATTTGTAGACTGGTATCAGACATATGGACTAATATCAGACTTATGGACTTGATCTGATCTGGGCTGGGATGGTTTCTCTTTTTTTTTTTGGTTTCTCAATAGTCAATTGCTCTTGTACCTAAAGCTCTTTCTAATACACTTATGAGTGTCTATGAATTTGTTTCTCTAGTCAACCCAGACTAACACACCTTCTAAAGTCTGCATCCCCACACCAAAGTCATTGAGTCCCGGACTATAAACCTTTACATAGCAGAAAACCTCATCGTTCTTCCAAGGACTAACTGATGGGTTTGAACCGCTGATCTTGCAGCTAACAGCTTATTGCATAACCCACTAAAGTCATCCAAAAGACCACACCAAACTCACTGCCATCGAGTTGAGGCTGACTCGTAGCAACCCTGCAAGACAGGGTAGAACCACTCCTGTGAGTTTCTGAGACTAACTCTTTACTGGAGTAGAAAGCCTCACTGTTCTCCCAAGGCACAGCTGGTGGTTTCAAACTACTGACCTTGCAATTAGCAGCCCAATTCTCATAACCACTATGTCCCAGGAATCCTCCACTCAGTCACGGGGCTCCTTGAAGTTGACATAGGGGTTGGACAAACAACTTTTGGGTGCAGCTGTGAGCATTCAAAACATTCCCAAACTACTATGAAACCCAAATCCACACAAAAAAACACTGCCGGATCTTATTTATATGAATGTGGTTTTAAGGGGAAAACTCACAGCCATCGAGTCAATTCCAACTCACAGTGACCCTATAGGTCAGGGGAGAGCTGCTCCTGTGGGTTTCCAAGGTGTAAATGTTATGGGAGTGGAAAGCCTGCTTGTTCTGCTGACTTTGCACTTACCGGTCCAACACGTTACTTACTATGCCACCAGGGCTCCAGCGGGAAGGGGCGGGGTGCGGGGGATGGTCCCCAATTCATGTATTTTTTATGGAGTCCTCTTTTACTAACTCTTAAATGGGACAAAGACCAAAAACAAAAGGCATCCAGATGAGGGAGCCCACCAGCACAAGGCCATGATCGTGTCTGAATGATTCACAGCCTTCTGGCTAGGTTACAGATCAGGGAAAAGAAAGCCTGTCCGAGAATCATGCCTGAGCGTGCTCGCTCACTGAAGTCAGAGCTGTAGAAGCAGGATAGGGGCCATGACGATGATACGTGCACTGTTGCGGATGAGACCGGTCTATAGGATTGGTTCTGAGGCTCTCTGACCAGCTTGGTCTGCGCCTGACTCAGACTCTCACCATCACAATGTCCATCCCGGGTACGTATATACGGATCCCAAGCAAGTCCCTGAGGGCAAGACTGCCCCCAAAATTCACTTTAAAACTCACCCTGCCTGAGGGCAAAGCTTTTGACATTGCCAGCTGTGTGCTCAGAAAGAACTCCTTTGAGGCTGAGTCTGTGTGCAGGTTCAACACGGATTTAAGGCTCCCACAGAGAGCCAGGGGCTGCCGGAAGAGCACACAGATCTGTCTTGGAGGAAATGCAGCCAGAATGGTGCTTAGAAGACGCAAGGATGGTGAGGCTTCGTTTCATGGTGTCAGGAGGTACTAGGCCCCGGAGAAGGACATCATACTTGAGGGGCAGTGAACCAAAGGGAGACCCTGAGTGAGATGGAATTGACAGAAGCTGCAACAATGGGCTCAGGTAGAACTGCGCCAGCATCAGCAGGCCTCCGCAGCGTTTCGTCCCGTTGAACGTAAATGTACCAGGAGTTTGAGCACAGCACTTTGTAACGGCGAAGAGGAGGACAACCACTGTAAATCAGAGCCTTCCACAGCCTAGTGCTCACCGTTTAAAGGTCCACTACCGTGTCCAAACGAGGCAGCTCTGTAGAGAGAAGACAGTGACCGCCGAGGCCGGTGGAGGAAACGTGGGGATGGGAGGTAATGGGGGGACACTGCTCATGGGGACACAGCTGCTTGTCAGAGTAATGAATGCTCTACAGTGTACGGTACACACATTGAGAGGATTGCAGTGGATGAGTGGAAACAAAATGTGCATGAATCATTGAATGTAAGATGGATGATCTGCTCTGCACACCTTCACCTAATTCGCAATAAAAATCCCCCCAAATTCCAAAATTATGGTGATGGTTCTATGACTCTAAAAACCACTGAGTCGTATACTTTAAGTGGATGAACATTAGTATATGTAAATCATATCTCAATAAAACTGTTAAAAAAGGAAAGGAGTTGGTTCTCCCCAAATTGGTAAATAATGTAAAGCAAAGTTCAGAATGGACTCTCCTTGACTCAATGACGAGAGTGGTTTAATTTTGACGGCAGCAGATGGTCAGGTCTTGATTGTGCTGAGCGGCAGGTTGGATTCGAACTACAGCCACGCGCTCTAGCGTTGCTCCTACCCTGTTTCCCTGAAAATAAGACAGTGTCTTCTATTAATTTTTGCTCCCAAAGATGCTCTAGGTCGTATTTCCAGGGGATGTCTTATTTTTCCATGAAGAATATGGTACACATTTACTGTTTGTTTTATGAAAAGAGACCTCACACTTCCTGTCTGCTCCGGATGCGCTGTGGCCAACAGTGAGCTGCGCGGCAGCGCCCGCCACTTACGGCTGAGAGTCCAGAGTTACGGTAGCTTGAGGGGCCTTTTTTTCAGGGAGGTCTTATTCTCTGGAGGATGCCTTATATTTCAGTAAGAGGCTAAACTGTAAGTAGGTCTTATTTTCGGGGAATGTCTTACTTTCAGGGAAACAGGGTCCAGGGCTCCCAAAATGTTCATAAATGTAATCGTTATTTTTTAAATGAATAATTTATTATGATCCAAATCTGTCTACACACACACATCAGAGAGCCCATATAGAACACGGTAGAGTTGGCCCTGTGAGTTTCCCAGCCTGTAACTCTTTATGGAAGCGGTTGCTAGCTGCCGGCAGGCCCTTCCGTCACAGACTTACACACAGAATGGAAGACTGCCCCGCCCTGTGCAGTCCTCAGGAGAGTTAGCCTTGAACCCATCGTTTCAGCTACTGTGTTGAGGCCCTGAGGGCCTTCCTCTCCTTCAGTGCCCCTGTGTGTTATTCTGGGTTGACTAGAGAAACAAATTCATAGACACTAATGTGTGTAAGAGAGAACTTCATAGTAAAGAGCAATTGTACATTAAGAAAACAGCCCAGCCCAGTCCAGATCAACTCCGCAAGTCCAGTATTACTCCGTATGCCGATATTGGTCCGTACATTCCTCTTCAGACTCATGCAGCTATACAATGATGCTAAATGCAGGAAGATCCCAGGCCAGTGGATGAAAAGTCTTGTGGATGCAGTGGCAGTGGACGCATCTGAGCACTGGCGTGGGTCTCCATATGACTCCTCCAGCTCCAGGCTCTGGTTCCATAAGGGGTCTCCACGTGGCTTGTCAGCAGGAAGAAAAGCAGAGTGTCTGTGTATAGCTAGCCTCCAGTGAGCTATTTATCTCCTTCGAGCCTCTAAATGAGGTCATCAAGCTGTGACCTGATTGACAGGTGAGACTCCACCCCTTTGCAAATTGACAGGAGATTCTGTAACTGCCACGCCCTCTTAGGTATTAGTGAGCTAAAATGGACTGGTATTGACCATTTTTCATCGGAACTCATGTGATTGACTATACCATAGTCAATTGACGATGATGTAATCAAGAAAAATGACGTGACCTTCATTGTCAGAAAGGACATTACAAAATCATTCATGAAGTACAATGCTGTCTGCGATAGGATTATATACATCTGCCTTCAGGAAAATTCAATCAATACAACTATTCTTCAAATTAATGCACCAACCATAAAAGTTAGTGATGAAGAAGCTGAAGAATTCTACCAATGACTTCAGTCAGAAATTGATCAAATATGAAATCAAAATACGTTGATAATTATTGGCGATTAGAATGCAAAATTTGGAGACAACGAGGAAGGAACAGTAGTTGGAAAATATGGACTTGGTGAAAAAAATGAAGCTGGAGATGGTATGAAAGAATTTTGCAAAACCAATGACTTGCTCATAGCAAAGACCCTTTTTTAACAACACAAAGGGTGACTAAACATGTGTACTTCTGTCTACATCTGTGGGAAGACACAATGGAGAAGCTCAATATCAGCAGCAAAAATCAGGCTGGGGACGGGAGGGAATCAGGCCAGGGGCCCACTGTGGAACAGGCCATCAATTGCTGAGTTAGTTAATTGTGCCAACCTGGCCAAAATCTCATGTGGGGCTATAATGTATTAGTCTAGGTACTTTAGAGAAACAAATCCATAGCAACTCATGTATGAGAGTTTTATGTAAAAAAAGTGTGCATCATGAAAACATCCCAACCCAATGCTGCCCAAGCCCACAAGTCCAACATTAACCCATTAACCCAACACCAGTCCACAAAGTCCTCCACCTCACAAAACAGAGGCAATGATGCCGACTGCAGGAGGAAAGCTGAGTCAGTGAACGAACAAGCATCTCAGCACTAGCAGGGGTCTCCACATGGCTGCTCCAGCACCCAGGGCTGCATCGGGATAGGTCCATGTGGCTTCTCCTTGGGGATGTCTTATAGGAAGTCAATCTTGCAAGCTGAAGCAGGGAGCTGCTAAGGCAGCTGCACCCTGGTGCGACCATCACAAAACAAGAGACCCGAGAACTAGAAAGGCAAGGCTCACCACCCATTTATCCCTCCGCCTTTCAATTAGCCCCACATGTGATTATCAGTCAGGCTGGCACAATTAACTAACTCAATTGCTCACATGTAAATTCAGATAAAGCTGAAGAAAATTAAAACAAATTCATGAGAGCCAAAATATAACCTTGAGTCTGTTCCACCTAAGTCTCAAAAATAGATTTGATACATTGAACACTAATGACAGAAGAGCTGATAAGTTGTGGGAGGACATGAAGAACATCATTCATGAAAAAAGAAAATGCTTATTTAAAAAACAGGAAAGAATGCTCTTAGATTTTTTGGTTGTGTAAACCTTCTCCTTTTTAGCAGGCACTTTCATGGAAAGACATACACAAGTTTTTTGAGCCCTCTACCCATAGGGCACCCTGAAAATAAATAAATATATAAAAATAGAAAAGAAAAGATCAAAGTGGATGTCAGAAGAGACTCTACAACCTGCTCTTAATCATAGAGTAGCTGAGGCAAATGGAAGAAATTATGTAATCAAAGAGCTGAATAGAAAATTTCAAAGGGCAGCTCAAGCAGCCGAGGCCACATATTATAATGAAATATGCAAGTACCTGGAATTATAAAATCAAAAGGAAAGAACCAGCTCAGCTCATCTTAAATGGAAAGACACAAGAAAAAATTCAAGCCGCTGGTTGCAATATTGAAGTATTCTATGGGCAAAATATTGAATGATGTAGGAAACATCAAGAGAAAATGGAAAGAAGACACAGTCGCTATACCAAAAAAACTAGTTGACATTCCACCCTTTCAGGAGGTAGTATATGAGCAAGAATCATTGGGTGCCGAAGGAAGAAGTTCTAGCTGCACTGAAGATGTTAGTCAAAAATAGGGCTCCAGGAACTGATAAAGACTAATTGAAATGTTTCAGCAAACTGAAGAAGCACTGGAAGCACTCACTCGTCTATGCCAGGACATTTGGAAGACAGCTCGTTGACCAACTAATTGGAAGAGATCCATATTTGTGTCTATTCAAAAGGGTACCCAACAGAATGCACAAATTATAGAACAATCCCACTGACATAACACGCCAGTACAATTTTGCTGAAGATCATCCAACAACAGTTGCAGCAGTACACTAACAAGGAGCTGCCAGAGGTTCAGGCCGGATTCAGAGGAGGACATGGAACTGATAGGTAGGAAGATTAGGGATAAAGGGAATTGTCTCACTGAATGCCTACGCTAAACAAAAATTAGCTGGCCATGCCACAATAAGGGGGTTGGGAAGAAATCAGGCACACATGAGACATCTATGGGGATGACCCAAAGCTGGGCATGCTCAGACCAAGGTGAAGGTGAACCTGGGCACACAGGTAAAGGTCAACATGGACACACACACTAGATGCCAGCAACATTACATCACACGTGCGCCTGAACTTAGCCACTGAGAATAGCCAATACCTTCAACCACGCCCCTCAAGTGGGGTAGGAGGGGATAAAAAGCAGAGACCAAGGGCAGCCACTCTCGTTCTGCACTCTTGTTTCAGAACTTCTAGCACGTGGTTTTTCGCACTCCCCTGAAGTAGCCACCTTCAGCTGAGCACTCCTGCATGGTCCCCCGTGTGGCCTTGCTAGCTTTCCAGAGATAGCGTGTACTATCTGAGCCTGCGATAGATGAAACTTCCCTTCTAAAAAGTTACTTGGATTTACAAAAGTGCTTTTGCGGCGTGAACTCTTTCAGCTTTGAGAAGCAAGAACCCAGGAAAACCCTCCCAGAGACCTAACAGAACAAGGGATCTCAGTGCTGATGTCAGCTGGATGTTGGCTGAAAGCAGAAAATACCAGAAAGATGGTGACTTGTGTTTCATGGACTATGCCAAGGCCTCTGACCGTGTAGATCATAACAAACTGTGGATAACTTTGGAGAAGAATGGGAATTTCAGAACACTTCATTGTGCTCCTGTGGAACTTATACAGGACCAGGCAATACTGCCTGGTTTAAGATTAGGGAAGGAATGTCAATCGTTTCTCAGCCTTTTGGCTAGGATCAAGTCTAGGAATGCCTCAGAGTTGTAGCTCTCCTCATACTTACTCGGTCTATTTGCAGAGCAACTAATCAGAGAACTTGGATCGTATGAATAAGAATGTGGTATCAGGATTGAAGGAAAGCTTATTAACAACCTGAGATAGCAGATGACACAGCCTTGCTGGCTGAAAGTGAGCAGGACTTGAAGCACTTGCTGATGAAGATCAAGGACTGCAGCCTTCAGGGTGGATTACACTCAATGTCAAGAAGACCAGAATCCTCACAACTGGACCAATAGGTAACATCCTGATAAACGGAGAAAAGGCTGAAGCTGTCAAGGATTTCATTTGCTTGGATCCCCAACTGATGCTCATGAAAGCAGCAGGCAAGAAGACATCAATGGACTGCAGCACAAGACCTCTTTAAGTGTTGAAAAGCAAGGATGTTGTTTTAAAGACTAAGGGGCACCTGACCCAAGTGAGAGCCTTTCCCTGGCCTCATCTGCATGTGAAGGCTGTACCCTGAATGAAGAAGACAGCAGACGAATGGAGGCATTTGCATCGTGGTGCTAGAGAAGAATATTGAAGAACGCGCCATGGGCTGCTAGAAGGGCAAGCCAGCCTGCCTTGGAAGAACTAAGGCTGAGTGTTCCTTAGAAACAGGGATGGTGAGATTTCAGCTCACATCCTTTGGAGATGTTGTCCGGAGAGACTGGTCCCTGGAGAAGGTCATCGTGTTTGGTAAAGTAGAGGGGCAGCAAAGAGAGGAAGGAATGACACTAAGGATGATGGGCAGGACGGACAGTGTTTTGTTCTGTTGTGCAGAAGGTTGTGTGTGGATTGGAACCGACTCGATGGTGCCTCACCACAACCTACATGGGCTCCTTCTCTTGACAACATAAACATGTGTTAGGAAAATGGCCTGCATGTGTGGGAGGAGCACGCTTATTTTGCACAAGGCAGGGCTGGGTAGATCGATTGGTGGCCCTCTTTTAAGATCTCCTTGGTTCTCAAGGGTTCTCAGCCCCTGGGTTTAGATTCCGTGGTGTGGCTGGGTCTACATCATGGGTAGGGATGGGAGCCCATTAGCAGAGAGTCTGAAACACCCTTCCGAGGGCCCCAGGGTGTTTCTACCACTTCAATTGTTCAGCCAAAATGGCACCCTTCCTCCTCTGAAACCAAATGGGCTTTGCTGAGATCAGACCCAGCACAGAAGCCAGTTGGCAGACACTCGTCTCTAGCAAATGTAATTAAAGGCAGCAGCAAGTAAGTGCCTATTAATTTTTCATTAGAAAAGTCCAAGGCAACCTTCTTGGAAGACAACATCATGGAACTTCAGCTTTCGTTGCGGAAGTCTTGTTTCTCCCCCTCTCCTCTCGTCTCTCCCTCGGGACAGGGCGTCTACAACCTCCTTATCCACAATCCCTATACTCTTCTAAAGTCATTTTGTCCTGTCTCCTGTCTCAAATTACCCCCAGGCCTTTCTTCACATGATCTGGTCCTCACTTCACAACACCGAGGTCCCTGGTGGTGAAGTTAAGCACTTGGCTGCCAGGTGGATGGTTCAAATCCACCGGGGAGAAAGCTACGGCAGACTGCTTCTGGGAAGAAGTAATGTCTTGGAAACTCTATGGGCCGGTTCTGTTCTATCCTATAGGGTCACTATGATTTGAGAGACAGGGGTGGGTGACACAAATGATTTGAGCTCTGCTACTAACAAAGGCTGAAATCCACACGGGAAGCCAACTGAAAACTGGCTCACCGCCACTGAGTCGATGCCGACCCACAGTGACCCTGCAGGACAGGGCAGAACTGCCCTCTGAGTTCCCACGACTGTAACTGCTGACGGGTGTGCAAGTCCTTTCTTTCTCCTGCAGAGTAGCTGCCGGGTTTGAACTGCTGACCTCATGGTTAGCAGCTCAACGTATCACCCGCTCTGCCACCAGGGCTCCACGATGGAGTAAGGCCTTGCTTCCCTACGCTTATCCAACCAACAAAACCATACTCACTGCCATCGAGTTGATGCTGACTTATGGCGACCCTGCAGGGCAAGTAGAATGGCCCTCAGGAGATTCCGAGACTGTAATCTTGATGGGAGTGGACAGCCTCCTCATCCTCCGAGGAGCTGCTGGTGCTTTCGAACTGCTGACCTTGTGGGTAGGAGCCCCGTGCATCCCCACTGTGCTCCCCCGGGAAACTCTGCAGCGCTTCCACTGGGACACACAGGGTTGCCGTGACTCCGAGCTGTCTCAGGGTTAGAGTTAGTTTGTCTATTTTTCTGTATAAAGTCTCCTTGAACTGTGGTCAAATGCCATGTTTATCATTTGAACTCTCTTTCAAATGTCCTTGAGAGATTACTATTCCGAGATGAGTCCTTTAGAAAAGAAAATAGTGCTTAAAAAAGAAAAGGAGGTGAAAATGTGTGCTTCCTGATGTGTTTGTTTTGTTTAACCACGGGCAATGTGCTGAGTGAAGAGGAGGGGTGCGGGGGATCTAGCCCGAGCCACGGTCTCCCCATGACTTGTTGCTGTTGCGAGGCACCCTCGAGTTCACCTGCCTCGTGGGGTGTTCTTGGCTGTCTTCACTGCAACAGCTCACGGGGTGTGTTTGAACTGCCAACCTTTTGGCAGCATCTGAGCGCGTATCCGTGGCCCCACCAGGACCCCTTCTCTCCATTGCTTCACAGGGCGACATAGCCTGTCTGACTCCCAGGTTGCTGCTTTTCTTCCTCGCCTCCTTACTAAGGCCTGAAGGGACCTTGGTGGTGTGGAACTGCTAACCACGAAGTCAGCGGTTCGAACCCACCCGCTGCTCCACCGGAGAGAGATGAGGCTCTCTACGCTTGTAAAGATGGAGAGTCTTGAAAACCCAGCGGGCGTGGGGTTTGGGTTACTAAGGCTTTCCACTGGGAAGAAAACAGCCTGTCCATTCTGCACAGAGGGGGGCGGAGGGGGTAAGGCCCAGACTACCTGGGAGGTTCTACACTCCACCTCTTCACCTCAGACAAGTCACTCCACTTCAAGGAACCACAGTCCTCAGCAAAGCTCATCATCCTGCCCTCCCTCCCTCCCTTGAAGAGGAGCCCTGGTGGTGTAGTGGTTACGGGCTTGGGCTGCTAACCGCAAGGTCTGCAGTTCAAAACCACCAGCTGCTTCACAGGAAAAAGACTTGGCTTTCTAGTTCCTTAGCCAAACTCACTGCCATGGAGTCAATGCTGACTCATAGCGACCCCTGTGGGTTTCCAAGCTCGTATCTGTTTAAGGGCATAGGAAGCCCATTCTATCTCCAGAGGAGCTGCTGGTGGTTTCCCACTGCCAACCATGCTGATCACAGCCCAACTCAGAACCAGTCTAGGAAATCCACAGGGGGCAGCTCTGCCCTGTTCTGTGAGTCCCTCCCTTGATGGCTTGTGAGGAGCTCCTGGAGGAGGTTGTGAATCCCCTCTGCACATCACTCACCCTTAGGCTCGATGGCAGCACTGGTAAGAAGAGAGCCTTCCTGGACGCCTTCTTGATGGACCCAGATGTTCACCTAGGAAGTCAGTACCGCAGGAGCTCCATCTCTGGGTGGCCAGCTGTTGTCCCTGTTGACAGACAGCTGTGAGATGTCTGTGCTGCACGGGCTTTCCT
>NW_022103914.1:1852169-1869763 GCF_000313985.2 Echinops telfairi
CTGTTCCCTCTTCCCGCTTCTGACGCCCCACCTCTCCTGCTGGCAGGCCGGTCCCCTGCCGGCGGGCGCGGGCGGGGGTGGGGGGATGGAGTAGCTCTCCACTCAGTGGCCGTGGAGGGGTCCCGCTGGTTCTCACTGTCACCAACCCTGCTTCTGTGATCGAGGACAGCAAGCCAAGCTGTGCGAGGCGGCGTGCCGGGGCTGGCTGACCTCGCCGAGCCTGGTAATCTCTCCCTGGCAACAGGCTGGGGCACCCAAGGACAGTGACAGCTTGCCGCATCCTGGGGCTGCTGTCTAGAATCGCTTCAAGAGAGACCAGCATAGCAACACCTTGCATTGGGACAGCGCGTTCACGAAGAAGCCAGTCCTCGCGACACGCCGCTGTGTTCAGGGAGGAGGCAGGTTGAGCGTTGAGCGTGGTCTCAGAGACGGCAGACCGGGTGAGTAAGAAGGGTGTTGCTTTCTTCTGGCAGCGCTGAGATTGTTAGAAGGGGTGTTTGTTTTGCTTTGCTTTGCTTTTAACAGATGGGCGCTCCGAAGAAGGGAGGAGTGGGGTGCCTTGCTTAAAGCCGTGCAGCTTTAGAGGCGAGTTTGACCTCACCTTGTTACGTCAGTCCCCAGCAGGTAGAGACCGTGGAGGTCCACTCCCTCACAGTTCGTTCACTTGGTCTCTCCCCCAGCTGCTGGCACGGCACCAGCTCTTCCCGAGTCAGAGTTTGTACACAGTCCCTGGGACACGCAGGCACGTACGTGTCCCTTCTTCTGTGTCTAACGGCAATGGGGAGGAGCAGTGGGCAGGAGAAAATTTGGCCTCCCCTGGCAAGGTACCTACTTGAGGGGCGGTCATTAAGGTGGCCAGACTCAACCGGGTGGGGCTCCTTCTGCTACCCCAAGGGGGCTGGGCAGGGCTGAGAGTGGGGATTTGAAGCAGGGATACAGCCCACTCTCTGTGTTTGTGAATAAGGTCCTATCGGAATCAATACACATGCATTCGTTTCTTTATTGTCCATGCCTGCTTCCAGGAGTGGGCATGGGCAGCAGGGGTTCAGTGGAATTCTCCTTTCCAGGCAGGACACCGTGTTCAATTCCCAGCCAATGCACTTCCTGGACAGCCGCCACCTGTCCCTGGAGCCATAGACCGGAGACCTGCTTGTGACAATCAGCCAGTGACAGACCCATAGATCACATCCGTGCTGGGACCAACTAGCAACAACAGTAATGTGGCAAGTAGAGCGGGGCAGACAGAGACCTGCTGGCTCGCTCATAAAGCCTCAAATATTTATTGTCTGGACCCTTCAGAAAAGGTTTGCCAACCCTGCCTCACCCTACTCACAAAAATCACTCACGGCTGAGGGTAGATGAAAACCCTAAGACTATAAGCCTTCTAGAACGTAGCACAGGAGGAAAATCTTTATAGCCGTGATGATGCCGATTTCTTAGCTAGAACACCAACAGCACCACTCGTTCAAAAGCTGACACATTGGGATGCATTTAAAAAAATGTCGAGGAGATGATAGAATTGGAAAACAATTTTATAATCACCAGTGGAATCGGTGATTCGCGCCAACAGCATCCATTGGTGTTGAGAGGAAGATTGCTAAGAAACAGTGTTGACATGTTTTCAAAGCATCACCCCACAGATAAGAGGTGTGTACTTTCTGCTCCCTCGAAGATGTACAGTCGTTGAAACCCTATGCAGGGTCTCTATGAATCAGAATCCACTCAATAGCACTTCCACAAAACAGCTCTGGTGGTGCAGGGGTTAGGAGTTGGGCTGCTAACTGCTAGGACAGCAGTTCAAACCCACCGGCTGCTCTATCAAAGAAAGACAAGGCCGTGGTCTTGGAAATCCCAAGAAGCAGCTCTCCTCTGCCCTCTGGGGTCGGTGGGAGTTGGAATCACCTTGAGGACAGTGGGTTCGGCTTTTTTTTTTTTGTCTTGGGGCACTTTTACCTTGGAGATGGAGATAGAACGGGCAGTGCCACCCGTCTTAACAAATGATCAAATGTAGTGTCAGTCATAATAAGACCCCGCACCTCCTTCCTTGATGCAGTGGGCAGAGCACACAGCATCACCGGCATCGTTATTCTTGCCAATCATGTTTAGCCTGGACCTAATCATGAAAAACCTTGGTGACATAGTGGTTATGAGTTCGGCTGCGATCTTAAAGGTCAGCAGTTCCAACCCACCAGCCGCTCCTCAGGAGAAAGACAGGGCTTTCTACTCCCATAAACAGTTACAGTTTCAGAAACGTATGGGGCAGTTCTACCCTGTGTCATACAGTCACTGAGTCAGCATTGGCAGTGACACTCATGAAAAAATGGTCTTGTGTAGCATATGTGGTGAAGAAAGCTGATGGTGCCCAGCCATCAAAAGATATAGTGTTTGGGGTCTTAAAGGCTTGAAGCTAAACAAGCAGCCATCTAGCTGAGAAGCAACAAAGTCCACATGGAAGAAGCACACCAGTCTGTGTGATCATGGGGTGTCAATGGGATCAGGTATCAGGCATCAAAGATCCAAAACAAAAAAAATCATATCAATGTGAATGAGGGGGTTTGTGGAAGTGCATAGTGGAGACCCAAAGCCTATTGTAGACAATTGGACACCCCCTTACAGAAAGGTCACGAGGAAGAGATGAGCCAGCCAGGGTGCAGTATAGCACCAATGAAACATACAACTTTCCTCTAGCTTAATGCTTCCTTCCCTCCCCCTACCCCCTATCATGATCCCAATTCTACCTTAAATATCTGACTAGACCAGAGCATGTACATGGGTACAGATAAGAGCTGGAAACAGGGAATCCAGGACAGATAACCCCCTCAGGACCAGTAATGAGAGTAGAGATACCAGGAGGGGAAGGGGAAGGTGGAGGGGAAAGTGGGAACTGATCACAATGATCTACATATAACCTCCTCCCTGGGTGACAGACAATGGAAAAGTGGGTGAAGGGAGACATTGGACAGTGTAAGACGTGAAGAAGAATAATAATTTATAAATTATCAAGGGTTTGTGAGGGAGGGAGGGAGGGTGGGAGAAAAATCAGGAGCTGATTCCAAGGGCTCAAGTAGAAAGCAAATGTTTTGAGAATGATGATGCAACATATGTACAAAAGTGCTTGACACAACGGATGCATATGCGGATTGTGATAAGAGGTGGATGCGCCCCCAATAAAATGATTTAAGAAAGATTCGGGGACATTGTCCAAAGTTACTGGTCATGTTGTTGTCACCAAAGACTAAAAGGAAAGCACAGCATCCTGGGAGCTGCAAGGGTACCAGACTCCCTGGGAGGCACAAAGGTTAAGTCCCTCAGCTACTGCCAGGACGGCTGGCAGTTCCACTCTACGCAGATGTGCCGCCAGAGAGAGGCCTGGCGATCTAGTTCCAGAAGATCACAGCCCTGGACAGCCCTACGGAGCATCTTTCTCCTTGGACATAATCAGAGTCAGCTTGGCAGTCACTGGTTTGCTGGGCTTTGACAGCTGCGTGGAAGTCACGAACCCAACGGTGGCTCCTGGGTGGTGGGAGGGCAGCTATCACGGCATCTTGAGAACAATTGAATAAATCTGCAGTAGGACTGTACATCGGATAATATAATCATATTAATGCTGAATTTCTTTTAAGTAGTTTCATTGGCATATACTTCACGTATCATACAATTTAATAGTTCAATCATATTAAGAAGATTTGTGCAATCATCACCACAATCAAGTTCAGAACATTTTCTTCTTGTGCTCACTGTTGTTAGCTCCCCATCTTCCCTCCCCCCGCCCCCTGCACCCCCCTCGTGTCCCTAGGAAATTGTCAATCCAGTTACTGTCTCTATGGATCGATCTATCCTGGATTTCATACAAATCATACAAAACACACACAGAAAACAAACAACCATGGGAGCCCTGCTGGCCTAGTGTTTCCTCATGGGGCTGCTAACACAAGGGTCAGCAGTTCGAAACCACCAGCCACTCTGTGGGAGAAAAACAAACAACAACAATGACCGGATAAAACATAGAAAAACCTCAATCGAACAGAAAGCAGAAAATGTTAAAAATGGAAACAACTTTAAAATGGGTCAAAAGGGAACTCAAATGGTAAGGTGTTACATTTTAAGCTCACTACATGGGCTCTGATTGACTTCACAGGGCTCTCTGATGACGAGGCTACCCAGGTCGCTCAGGTAGGGAAAGGGAATTCACTGGAGGTTTTGTCCATGTGAGGGCCCTGAAGATAGATTTCAGCCTTCCACCGTCATCCACAGCCTCTGCAAGCTGTGTGTTTACAGTTGAAGCTCTGATACCATTCCCTCCTTTGGATTTGAATTTTATTATTTCCGATCCTTGGATCACACAGGTTAGTGTGCTTCTTCATGTTGGCCTTAGATGATGCCTCACGTAGATGGCTGGCTGCTTGTTTGAAGACAAGCCCTTGACACTCCAAACGCTATTCTCTCTGATAGCCGGGCACCATCTGGTTTCTTCGCCACTCTCTGCTATTTTCTCATCTCTTCTGGGAGCTCTTCGTGAGGGCAAACGCTGACTTTCTTACGTGTGCTATTGATACTGTGATGGTAGAGAAGATACATGCTGAAGTATTGGAGGGTAAAGGGTCATAATCTTCGTAATCCACAACTGAAAGAAGTATAAAGGTAATAAAGGTGGCAAAATATTAGAACAATAAATAAAGCTTCAGCATGGAGAGTGCCTCAGGGAGGGCTGACTGGCTGCCTCGGTGGGCAGCCTGCTCCCTGAGCGTGGGGCTGGCGGCACGCCCACTCTGGAACTGGAGTGCTCCTGGGGGCTGCCTGAGGATGCTGTGGGGGAGCCGATGGGAGCCAGGAGGACGGGGTAAGCCGTAAGCAGGAGAGTCCTGTTTTTATCTGGTTTTGTCCCTTCTATCCCTCAGTTGACAGACCGTGGAGTGGCATGGACAGTGAATATCAGTCGTTTATTTGGTGAAGTTCACTTGGCATGTCTGGCTTTCCAAACAAAGTCCAGGGCAGGCTCCCTGCCCTCTCCCAGCGTCTGTGGGAAACGCATGTGAAGGCCCCACTAGCCCTCGCTGCCCAGGTTGAAGGGTGCGTAAGAGCCCCTCCTGGCTTCACCTGACAGACTGCTTCTAAAGTTCCAAGAAGTGAATTCCGCACCATTCCAGGGTGTCAGGGTGTCCCCAGGAGCCAGCTTGTCTGATGTGCGGTGAGACATATACCAGCCCTCCTGGGAGATCTTCCAGGAGGTCAGCAGAAAGCATGTATCCTGGTGGACGCCAGGAGACCCTTTCTAAGTTCTGCTACATGCCTGCCCATGACTAAGTCTTTCCCTCAGTGTTTTTGCATCTTAAATAAGTGTCTTTCAGTCTGAGTCTCCTGCAACCCTGAGCTTCCTGGAGATGCTGTGGGGATCTAGAATTGGGGAGGGTGGTGCCAAGCAAACAGTCTCACTTTTATCCATTTTATGCTGGGCATAATCTCTCAGTTGTCAAACTCGGGCAGTACAGAAAGCATCCATCCCTTGGTTTTCTCCAGAACGAAGATTAGTGTCTGACTCCCAGCCCCCACTCCCAGAAGCTGGACAAAATGTTCTTCTCAGGTGGTCTTGGGGTTCTCCTTCCCTCCGGGGCCTGCATGCCCACTGCGGGCTCCCGTGGCTCCTGCGGCTCTTGTGGATCCCATGCCAGCCCTGGGACAGGGCTTTCTTTCTGCCTCTCTCTCCCTCGCTCCTCCCCCACGCCCCTGTCCTCCCACCCTTCGGCCTGCGAGAAACCCTTTCTAGCCTAACAAAAATCCTCCATCCATTTCTCCAAGATGTGGGGGCGCCCGTTCCCTCTAGGCACATGAGCCCTCTTCCCTCCTTCTGCCTCTCTGGACACCCTTGAACTCCTCCTAGATATCGCAGGTTGTCTCCCTGTGTCTACCTGAGTGGGAGAATGGTACGGGGAGAAGCACACAAGGGAACATTTCATCAGCTCAGCCAGTCACCCGTCCACATGAGTCTCTTTGAACAGAGAATAAAACCAAACAGCTTAACCAGCGCTGGGCTGATGGGTGGGTGATTGCTGTGACTGCGTGATGGGCCCATGGGGTCCACTGTCCTATTCTCTCCACATGAGCCTGTGTCTAAAAGGGGCGGATGAGGGAGAAGCTTAACAGCCCCAAGCTAGACAGGGACAGGGACGGCACCTGCCATCTCTAGAGTCTCCTGGCTTTATCGCTGTCCTTGTCCCTGCCAGCCAGGCAGTCCTCTGTGGACGCCATCTCCAACAGCCAGCCTGGCCAGAGCTGGTAGCCAGTCTTGACCCTGCGGAGTTCCTTCCCCCACTGGGGGTTTCTACTGGAGCCTCTGCCGCTTGGAGGAGTCACCGCCTCCCTCTGCCAGTCTCCCTCCGAGCATCCGCGCCAGCTTCAGACATGCTCCAGGACCACCTGACAGCCTCGCTGGGCCCAGCTAGTTGACTCCTCGCGCCTCTTTCCCCTTCGGAGTTGTTCCCCCCCCCCCCAAATCCTGTTACCATTATGTGAAGTATGACCCAATATTCCTGGGGCATACCTAAAATCTGACCCAATGTTCCCCCAAACCCTGTTCCTATAAAGTATGACCCGATATCAAACAATCAGTCAATATTACTAACAGCCACTCCATTTATTTCTGACCTGGCCATAGCGTCTCTTGCCTCCTCCTTGACCCTCCACTCTATGTCAGGGCAAAAGAACTCACAGAAACAGGGTGACCTGCCATTCCGCCACAGCCACCGAACAGCACAGTGGAAGCCCCGGAGACTACTGGGACAGCATGGAGATCCAGAAGCAAGCCCACCCACCTTCGGAGACCTGATCTTCAGCACCAGGCTGGCATCTCTGAAATGGGTCAAAGATGGGCTTTTAAAACAAATGGCGGTAGCTCAACGGGGTCTCTATCTGCAGCAATGTGAAACAGGAGTCACACCACATGCCATCCACAAAAGTCACTCAAAGACCTACCTGGAAAAATTAAAGCTATAAAGATCATTTTTTAAAAAATAGGAGCAAACTTAGGAGCCCTAATTTGTGGCATCAATTCTCTATCAAACATGAAAATGCCCAAATAAAAGACAATAAATGAAATGATTAAAACCTTCTAAAAATGAAAGACTTATGTGCATTAAAAAAAGAGAACCCACAGATTGGGGAGAAATTACTTGGCAATGACCTGCCCAACAAGGGACTAACTGCAAACATTTACAGAAAGCCTCAACTCCCCATCAAAATTATATGGAACCCAGTTTTAAATGGGTAACAATGTGGTAGGCAACAGATAGTGTAGTCGTTACATAAACTCGTGTCAACATGAGGAGGTTAAGAATGAGGGGGTGGAGTCTAGCCTGTCAATCAGGCCACAGCCCAATGATGCCTCCTTGTGGGTGTGGCCTTCTCATGTGGATTCTGGGAACTTCTTCTCTTCCTCCCTGGAGGTGGGACGTACTCTCTCTGCTACACATTCCTGTTAACAAGCCACATGGAGCCACACTGATGGCATCCAGAACCCTGGAGATGCATCCACTGCGATTGGATCCACAGGACTTTCCACCCACCGGCTTGTGATCTTCCTGCATTTGGCACCATTGCCTGTGCTGCGTGAGTCTAAAGAGGAATTTATGGACGAGTATTGGACATATGGGCTAATATCGGACTTATGGACTTGGTCTGAACTAGGCTCGGATGTTTTCTCAATATATAATTGCTCTATTATCTAAAGTTCTCTCTTACACACATGAGTGTCTCTACATTTGTTTCTATAGTCAACTCAGGCTAACCCAGACAGCCAACAAACACGTGTAGATATGCTCATGCTTATTTGTCAATTCATCTACTGCCATTACGTCAATGCTGACTCCTAGTGACTTCACAGGACCGAGCAGAACTGCTCCCTAGGGATCCCGGGCTATACATCTTAACAGGAGCAGGCAGCCTCATCTTTCTCTCGTGGAGCAGCTGGTGAGCTTGAATGGTTGACCTTGTGCTTAGCAGTCTAACACTATACCAGATGCATCACTAGGGCTCCTTCATTAGCCATTAACTAGATGCAAATCAAAGCAATGATGAGATGTCATTTCATCCCAGCAGACATAGCCAAGCTCAATAAGATAAAAAACAGCGAGTGCTGACAAGGGTGAGGTGCTGAGAACTCTCCAGCCCTGCTGGTGGATCCATACGATGGTGCAATCCCTGTGGAAGCCCAGCCTTAAAAACTGGAAACAGAATATACCGTTCAATCTAGCAACGCCCCGGCGAGGGTGCGACGGTGCACACCCCTGTGCCTCACAGGGGATCAGCACGACCAGAGAAGAATCGGTGTTTTCGAACTACCGTACATATTCGCGTATAAGCCGAGTTTTCCAGCACATTTTTTAATGTAGTTTTTGTGGTAAAATTAGGTGCCTCGGCGGATTTTTGTGTTGGCTTATCCTCGAGTATATACGGTAGGATGCTGACGAAGGCGACCGAAAGTACCACAGACCGCCAAAAGCACAAACAGATCTGTCTTGGACGAAGTACAGCCAGAATGCCTCCTAGAAGCAAGGATGGCGAGACTTGATCTCACAAACCTTGGACGTGGTGTCAGGAGGGACCAGTCCCTGGACAAGGACATCACCTCAGTCGAGTGGAGGGGCCGTGAAGAAGAGGACGGCCCTCACAAGATGGATTGACCCAGTGGCTGCGACAACGGGCTCACGCACAGGCACAATGGTGAGCTTGGCCCGGGAGTTGGCCCTGTTCTACTCTGTTGTGAGTAGGGTTGGAACCAACTTGATGGACACTAACAACAACAACATATTCATCCCAGCCTTCTTTACAATAGCAAGGGGATGGGGACAACCTAGGTTCCCATCAGTGGATGAATGGATAACCCAACGGTGCTACTTACTTACATATGCGGAGTGCTGAGCAACGTTGAAGAATAACAGAGAATCTGCCGCATAGGCCATGCTGTCGCTGAGCCTGGAGGATGTTGTGTCGGGTGAAGTAAGTCAGTCACAGAAGGCCAGATAATTGTCTGAGTCTGCTCTTATCAAAAGCGAAAGAAAGAAAAAGGGTTCATGAGGGAGGGAGGGTGGGGGAGGGGGAAACGAGCTGGTACTCCAGTAGAAAGAAAAAGTTTTGAAAATGATGAGGGCAACGTATGTGCAAATGTGCTTGGCACATGGATGGATGGATTGTGATCAGAGCTGTAAGAGCCCCCAATAAAATGATTTCATCAATTAGGGGGAAAAAAGGGAAGGCAAAGGTTACATACAGAAAAAGAAAATGATCTCATGGTTACCATAGATAAGGGAGAGAGGAAGAAAATCAAATGATAACTGGGTAATACCAATTAAAGTTACTTCGTATGGGGGTGAAAGGCAAGGCAGAGCATACTGAGGGGTGCCTACAGGACATCAGTAAGGAAGACTGGGGGGGGGGGTGCCCACACAGTGACGTGCGCAATCCCGGGTGATGGGAAGCCACCAGGCATCTCCAAGTGCCCCCCAGGCAGTCGGGTGAGCTGAATGCACACGAGCCGGCGAAGGGACTGCACTCGGGCCCTGTATCGCGCTGGCAGGTGCAGTCTCTACAAGCGTATTTGTGTGCGCTGTACCCACGCACATGTTTACAATACAACCAGTGGGGGTGGGGGCAGAGGTGAGCCTCCTTGCTATAACCAACCACCTGGAGGAACGATTCGCAGGCAACCTTGGGAACATAGTCAAGGGAGACATCAGGATCCATCGGCAGATAACACCGTTTGTTCTACATTCTGACGGGTCTTTTTTTTTTTTTTTAACATTTTATTAGGGGCTCATACAACTGTTATCGCAATCCATACACACATCAATTGTGTAAAGCGCATTTGTACATTGTTTCTCAAAACATTTTCTCTCCATTTAAACCCCCGACATTAGGTCCTCATTTTTCCCCTCCCTCCCCGCTCCCCCCTCCCGCATGTGCCCTTGATAGTTTATAAATGGGTATTTTGTCATATCTTGCCCTGTCCGACGTCTCCCTTCATCCACTTTTCGGTTGTCTGTCCCCCAGGGAGGAGGTCACACACAGTTCCATGTAATCAGTTCCCTCTTGTGCTCACGAGCAGCCATTTAAGGGACTGCTATTGGTCTCTCCCTGTCCTGAGCAAAAAGGGTGGCAGACAACTGAAGCCACATGGGAACAATTCGCCTAAAGACCTAATGGATCACCAGAGCCTCAGTCCCCATCCCCCTACCCCCAGGACCAGCAGAACTAGATGAGGCCCGGTTACCCTTACCAACCAATCTGAAAGGGGTCCCAGATAGAATGAGAGAAAAATGTGGAACAAAACAAAAACATATTTTTAAAAGGCCAGGCTTCCTGGTCAGATAGAGACTGGTGGAAGCTCCAAAACTAGGCCCCTCGTTGCCTTCGGGTCTGGAGATGAACTCACTCCCACAGCGCAGTTTTGAACCAAACAGCACACAGGTCTGTGTGGTTGTTGCGACCCCACCAACACCGAACGAAACAATGCTTGGTCCTGTGCCAGCCTCACAACCGTGCTTACGTTTGAGCCCACTGATGCAGCCACCGTGTCTCTCCATCTCTCCATCTCAGAGAGGCCCTTCCTCTCTACTGACTGCCTCTCCACTCTGCCACGCATGATGTCCTTCTCCGGAGATGGTCTCTCCTGACAACCCGTCCAGCGTATGTGAGATGAAGCCGCACCATCCTTGTCGCTAAGGAGCATTCTGGCTGTACTTCTTCCAGGACAGATCTGCTTGTCCTTTTTGCTGTCCATGGTACGTTCCCTGCTCTTCGCCAGCAACCAAGGACTAGACCATGAACCATAACCTAGGGAGGTCCAAATTCCTCAGAATAATCAGCTGTGTGAGATCCCAAGGGCAGCACTGAGCCAAGGACAAAGCTTTGAAGGCAGGAAGTGGTAGGAAAGGAGGAAGGATGGAAACAGAAAACAGAGGAAGTGGGATAAGTGAGGACGCGTGGTAGGGATTACAATTAGTCACCTGAAACAAAATGTGAATCCTTTATGAATTATGGAATAGAAAAGTGAATTGCTCCATAAACCTTCACTCAATTAAAAAAATGTTAAGAGCCAAAAAAAAAAAGAAGAAAGAAACAATGTTATTTGTGGCATATTTATTTATCTGAATAAATCGTTTTATTGGGGACTCTTACAACAATCCATACATCAATCATATCAAGCACATTTATACATATGTTGCCATCATCATTTTGAAATATTTGTGGCTGCACAAGCAGCACTTCTTCCTCTGACCCTGAGCCCCAGGGCTAGCTCAGACCTCAACTTATAAATCGCAGCCCTCCAGGCTGCCAAGTCTGTCCACAACCGAGGGCACCAGCTGTAGGCTTGAGGTTCCCACAATCCCGTCACTTCTGGCCTGCTAGCTGCACCTGGGAGGTTTCCCCACTACCCCCTCCCGATGCCAGCCATATGTCAGGGATCCCCAGCCTCCCTCCCTTCTCACCTGGGGACTCCTGCTCACGGGACTTGGACAAGGCACAAGAACAAGTCACAAAGTGAGCTGCGATAAGCACCAAGAGATATGCTTAGTATTACCTTTTTATGATAGCAAAAGGGATACAAATTAAGAGACACATAAGAAGAGTTGGAAAATACGGCCTTGGTGATAGAAGGGATGTTGACGATAACAGAAATTTGCAAGACCAATGACTTCTTCGTTACAAAACCCTTTTTTTTTTAGTATCATCAACGGCAACTAAACATGTGACCTTGCCAGATGGAATCCACAGGAATAAAATTGACTACATCTGTGCGGAGAGACCATGGAGAAGCTTGATTCCATCAGCCAAAACCAGGCCAGGGGCTGACTTGCTCATGTGCAAAATCAGATAGAAATTGAAGGTGATTAGAGCAAGTCCGTAGGAGCCGACGTAGAACCTACAGTACATCCCACCTGAAGTTAGAGACCACCTCAGATCTGATGTATTGAACACGGACGATCAGGGACCAGATGCATGTAGGATGGCATGAAGAACATCACTCATGGACAAAGGGAAAGGCCATTGGAAAGACAAGCTGTCTCAAGACTCGGAACCTTGCTCCAGAACATGGAGCAGCTAAGAGTTAGCGCTTTAAGTGGAGTTAGAAAAACAAAGGGGAAGAACACGCTCCCCACATTTCTCAAGCCCCAAGAACTGCGGGAACCGCAAGCCTGGGGGTGCAGTTGAGAGAGCCTCTGGGCAAAATGTGCAATGACGTGGGAAGCATTGAAAGAAGATGAGAGGCATTCACGGAGTCACAGTTCCCAAAAGAACTGGTCAACATCTAACCAAGTCAAGAGGAAGAATATGATCAAGAAGCAGTGGGGTTGAAGGAAGAAGCCGAAGTTACACCGAAGACTTCAGCCACATACAAAGTTGTGGGCATTGCTGGAAGACCAGTGGAAAGGTCTCAGGGCTGACACAGGGCTGGAGGGGCTCACTTCTCTGTACTAAGAAATGCGAAAGACAGCTTCTTGGTCAGCCCACTGGCAGAGGGGCCTATTGGTGCCTATTCCACAGAAAGGTGTCCCAAAAGAAGACACGAAACATATCGAACAGTGTGAACAATGGCACATTAATGGCTGAAAATCACGAAAACACAGTTGCAGTAGTACATTGACGAGAACTGCCAGAAATTCAAGCCGAGTTCAGAAGATGTGAAAGGCTATCGTTGCTGACATCAGATGGATCTTGGCTGCAAGCAGAGGATCCCAGAAAGATGCTTACTTGTATTTTATGTCAAGGTATGTGACTATCTGCTTCCTAATAAACTATGGGCACCCCTGGGTGGAATGGGGATTCTAGAACACTTCATCATGCTCGTGTGAAACCTGTACACAGACCAAGACACAGTTGGGCAGAACCAGGGGCCACTGCCAGGTTTAACATCAGAAAAGGTGTGTGTCATGTTTTCACCCTAGTTATCCATTCTGTCTCACTGCCATCAGGTTGCTTCCAGCTCAAAACAACCCTCAGGGACAGGGTAGAACTGGACCTATGGGTTTCTGAGATCAAATTTGGTGACAGTAGAAAGCCTCATCTTTCTTCCTCAAAGAGGCTGACGATGTTGAACTGCTGACCTTGATCTTTGCAGTCCAATGTGTAGCCCACTATCCCACCAGGGCTCCTTCCTTCAATCCGTATGCTGACACACAATCTCAGAAACGGGATTGCCTGAGGAGGAACAAGGCATCAGGATTGGAGGAAGGCTCATTAGCACCCAGTGATCGGCAGATGACACAAGCTTGCTGACTAAAAGCCAGCAGGACTTGAAGCATTTGCTGATGCAGATCAAGACTGCAGCTTCAGTATGGATTACACCT
This sequence comes from Echinops telfairi, assembly GCF_000313985.2. Classification (NCBI taxonomy): domain Eukaryota; kingdom Metazoa; phylum Chordata; class Mammalia; order Afrosoricida; family Tenrecidae; genus Echinops; species Echinops telfairi. The sequence continues at coordinate 1,865,510 of NW_022103914.1, forward strand.
CCACGCCAAAAAACCCAAAAGAGCCTCGCTGAGGGACCAATATAAAGCGTTATGATAGATGGAGGAGAGATGGAAGTGTCAGGAACTTCGTTTTACTCGAGTCCGCCATCGGTGCTCACGGAGGTGACTGATGCTGCTAAGAGGCCATTGTGTCCGTTACAGCTCGCAGCAACCCTATACACGGAGCAGAAGGGGACCCTGTTCACTCCAAACCCTCCCCACGGTGACAGCTAGGCTTGGCCCGTCGCTGCAGCCCTTGTGTCACCCCACCTCATTGCGCACCTTCCTCTCTTCAACCATGATGGCTTTCTCGAAGGACTGAGCTCTCCTGATCACATGGGTCGTTCTGACTTTGCTTCTTCCAAGATGGGCTTGTTGGCTCGGCCGGCAGACCACGGTACTTTCAACACTTCACCAGCACCACAGTCCGAAGGCATCGATTCTTCTCTGGTCCTCATTATTTATCGTCCCGCTTTCATGTACGCATGAGACCACTGAACATACCCTGGCTTAGGTCAGACACTTCCTAGTCCTCACAGTGTGCTCTTTAGCATGGTAAGAGAGGTCCGGGGCAGCAGACTTTCTGAGTTGGCATGATTTGACAGCAATGGGTTTGGATGATAAAGCCATGATTCGTGGAATCAGCCCCCCTTTGTTGAGGTTGGGTTGATAGCAGTCAGTGGTCTTTCTAACCTGTCCAGCCAGGACCCAACTCACCTCATGAGCATCATCAGCCCTCATGTGCTCTCTGGTGCTCTCTCATGAAAGGCACATCCACCACTGGGGACATTCTAGGATTCTAGAGCTAAGAAGGACCAAAGAGAAAGATCAAGTGCTTTGGGTAAAGTTAATTAGAAACCCCACAGCCATTATAGAAGTAAAGAAATAATGTATGCAAACATTAAATGAAATGATATTTGGCTCTGACCGAGAACTTCTTTGAGGACTAATGTTCTCATCTGCAAACTGGAGATAACAAAATGGTGATTCCTTGCTGGGAGGAGTAGGGGAACCAGCACAGTGCTGGTTGTGAGGGGCCAGCTGTAGACGCTTGGTCAGTAGTCCCTGGCAAAGGACATCCGGCTTGGTACAGGAGAGGGTCAGCGGGACAGAGGAAGCCCTCGACAAGATAGATCAACCGTAGGCTCAAACATGACCTCCATCATGAGGATTGAGCGGGACCAGGTGGTGTTTTGCTCTGTTCTACATATAGGGCCACCATGAGCTAGACGTGACTCGATGGCATGTGGCAACAACTCCCTCCAAAACTCCCTTCCGACCCACAGTGACCCTCTCTAGGGCTTCAGGGGCTGTGAATCTTTATGGGAGCAGAAAGCCTCATCTTTCTCCCGCAGAGCAGCTGGTGGTTTTGAACCTTCAACCTTGAGGTTAGCAGTTGAGTGCTTACCTGACAGCAGCCCCGGGGCTCCTTACCTGTCGTATGAGTATATTAACGAATGTTCTACGGAGTACATGTGCCACAGGGTGACCTGTACGTGCCACGGCAGTTCAGCCAAACTGGTATCCCGTGCTGTAAGGTGTGTGAAGCCGCGGAGGGAGGAGAAGAGCGGAGGGTGTGGCGGCATTGTTGGGTCCCCTCCCGTCCGCGCTCACAGAATGAAAGCAGCCCTGTCCACTCACCACGCCCACGATCGCGCTGCGGGAGCCAGGGTGTCACGCCACCTCACGGAAGGCCTTTTCCTTGGTCTCTGGCATGATGTCCTTCCTTCGGGGACTCGGTCCCACCCGATGACGTGGCCAGAGTGTCACCGTTCTCCCTCCTGGGGAGCATTCTGGCTGTACTTCTTCAAGGGTTTGGTTGTTCTGACGTCAGTACCGTGAGCGGTCGCTGCCGCACCTGCGCTCAAACGCGGCGATTCTTCTGGGCGCTCCTTCATTGATTGCTCCGCTTTCGCGTTCAGAGGTGACGGTTGAAGACCCCCGGCTTGGGTCGGGCCCACTGTAGCTCCACAGGGGACACCTCCGCTCTTTAAAAGAGGCCCCTTGATCTATGGACGGCTGCTTCTGAGTAAAATGAGATTCTCCACAGCGTCAACCGTTTTTTCTTCGTGTCTCCAGTGTTTTCTGCATTCTGTTGGATCCCTTACTTGGGGGCACATATATAGATCTCTTCCAGTCAGCTGACAGTGACCCGCTGTCTTCCAAGGTTCTTGGCATAGAGTGAGCACTCCACTGGTACAGCAGCAACGTATGGACACCTCTCAATGGCTACTCCATCCATTTCTGGACTCTTGCTTCGGGCTAATGCTTTCGATGCGGCTCGGACTTCTTCCTTTGATACCACTAGTTCTTGGTTCTCCACTATCTCCCCAAAGGGCTGAATGCTGACCAACTATTTTCGGTACAGTGGCACTGTGTATTCCTTCCATTTGATGCCTCCGTGTCCTTCGGTGTTCTGGGCACAGAATCCTTCAAGATTACAACTTGAGGTTTGATTTTTTTGTTTTTTCTTTTCAGTTGCTTCAGCTTGAGGAATGCGGAGCGTGTGTGGTTTGTGGGAAATTCAAGAAGAGGCCTGGATCTTCCTTCGGATATTTGGGAATGAGTTCCTGCTGAGGGTCAAACCAGGCCCAGTGGTTGCTGTGGGTTAATGGACCCTTGACGCTTCAATTAGGGGATTATGTTAACAATACCAAGGAGAAAGTTGGCTCCATCAAAATCCCTGGATCCCTGGGGCTGGGCAAGTAATGAGTCCCAGCCCAAAGGTCTCACCGCTTGTTGTTCCGATGGGATCTTTCATGTAATCGCATGATTTGCTCTCAGAAGGCACTCCAAAATAACTAAGTAACACAGAAAAGATGGGCCTCGCTCCTCAGTCCTGATTGGAAATGTTTGGGAAAATGTGATGACCATCTTCGCTCAAGATTTGCTTTAGATTTAGAGATTTTCTAAAGATGTTTGTACAACTTTCCTTTGCCAATTTCTTGTTGCAGCTTGTTTTATTTTCACATTAAAGCACGGCTGTCACAAAAGAGAAACAAAAATAAAACAAAAGAGATAGAACCCCCCAAATCATACCATAGCATACTTGTAAAAAAAGCTCATCTGCCGAGCACCCCAAACTTGGCCATTCTATCCCGCCCACCCCCTCAGGTCCCAAAGCGCTGGCTTCAAGCTTCGGGTCAGGAGAGCTTTGAGTGGTGGCCCCCGTCCTTGGGTTTTCTCAATGCTCTTCAAGTTGGGCTCCTTGGAGTTGCTGGGGCAGGGGTGCGGGGTGCCTGGAGGAGCTCCCCCCACCCCATCCATCAATCTGAGATGATTCCCACTTGTCTGCCTCACACTTTAGGGTTCAGAGTCTGCTAGAAAAGGGAGTTTCCAGTTCAGCCAGGGGAAGGCTTGAGAATCATTTTGTTAGGTAATTTCTATGCTCCTGTGTACCTCTGAGAAGGAGCCCTGGTGGTAGTGGTTATGCATTGGGCTGCGATCACATGGTCGCCAGTTCAAACCCTAGCAACCCCTCAGGAGAAAGACTGAACTTTCTACTCTTGTAAACAGTTACAATCTCAGGAACCTCTGGGGTGGGGGGCTATGAGTCAGCATTGACTTGAAGGTAGTGAGTTTGGGTTTATTTACTTCTGATCGGATCTTTGGTGGCAGAGTGGTGACGAGTTAGGCTGCTCACTGCAAGTTCAGCAGTTCAAAACCATCAGCTGCTCTGTCAGAGAGAGACCTACTCCTGTAAAGAGTTAGTGTTGGGGACTCACTGAGGCAGATCTCCCCCATCCTGTAGGGTGACTGTAAGTGGACATCACTGTAAGTGGACATCCTGTAGGGTGACTGTAAGTGGACATCAACTTGATGACAGTGAACTTGGGTTTATCTACTTGTGATATTGGTGGAATCTGTTCAAGAGGAGGGCATACAACCCCAAAGCCCACTGTCATTGAGTTGATTCCGATACACAACCACCTTATACTGGGATTCTGAGGCTATAAATCCTTATGGAGCAGACAGCCCCCAATTTCTCCTGAGGAGCAGCTCAGGGGTTTGAACTGCCGACCTTGGAGTTGCCCAACAGCACCACCTGGGTTCCTATAGGAGGGAAGTGGGATTTTATTTTATTTTTATTTTTTAATAATTTTATTGGGGGCTCATACAATTCTTATCACAATCCATCCATACATCCATTGTGTCAAGTACATATGCACATTTGTTGCCATCATCATTCTCAAAACATTTGCCTTCTACTTGAGCCCTTAATATCAGCTCCTCATTTTCCCTCTTCCCTCTCCC
>NW_022103914.1:1870975-1873438 GCF_000313985.2 Echinops telfairi
CTCTTGTCCCACTATCATGCTCAGCCTTCATTTGGGTTTCAGTAATTTCTCTCAGTTATATTGCCCTTGCTGAATCCCTACCAGGCCTCCCACACCCTCCTTGCCACTGATTTTGGATCACTTGTTGCTCCCCTGTCCCTGGGTTGGTCAGCACCACCTCCTTACCCCCGCCTACCCATCTCCCTTGTCCCCCCGGAACCATTGGTCCCATTGTTTTCTCCTCCAGACTATTCATCCAGTCTATCTTATCTAGATAGATCTGTAGAGATACTAATATGCACCAAAAATCAAGCCATAGCAAGATAGGCGATTAGTGAGAACACAGCGATGACAACAAACAAGAAAACCAATGACCTGTGGAAGAATAAATTAATTAAAAGAAAAACTTTTAAAGAAAGAAAAACCTGTAAATAGATCAACGACTGATTTTTTCTCTCTAGGCGTGTCCTTCAGTCGGGTCGATGGGGTGCCACGCTCTGTACTCCCTGGGGGCTCCCTGCTCTGCTCCCACGGTTGCTCTGCCGCACGCCTTTAGTGGTTTGTCTCGGTGTCGCGGGGTCAGTCTGGGCCAGTCCCGACACCGAGTTCCAGGAAGTGGGATTTTAAATGGCTTTGAACTATCACGCAGCAATTGGTACGTGTACTTCATTCACTTACTTGAGTTGGAAGCTTAAGTTCATACAAAAACCTGCCCGTGAACGTCGATAGCAGTTCCATTCATAAATGCCTCGAATTAGAAGCCACCAAGATGTCCTTGAACAAGTGGGTGAATAAATAAACTCTGTTAGGTTTCTGGAGTGGGTTGTACCTTGGTTCTTTGCTCCGCACGCTGAAAGAATTCACGCTGAAGCATGTTGGGTAATCCAAGTGAGTTTTTATGAAGGACAGGACAAGTTTCAGATTTTACAGTCTCCAAAGGGTTCACACTATTTCTTCAAAGCATGCCAAGCTGTGCTGAAACTGCACCGGGGTTCGCAACTGGATACGAACCACCACGTGAAAGAGAATTCCCACACATGCAGGACTGGGAAACCCCGGGGAACTAGAGGTCAAGAGAGCAAGGGGCAAGATGGCGAGAGGGCAAAAGAGTGAGCCAGAGCATGCTCCCTGCTTTTATTCTAGCCCATCCCAGACCTGGGGAGGAGTGGTTGAAGGTATTGGTTGACCTCATTGGCTGAATTAAGCCCACATGGGTGATGTCATGAGCCTGAGCCTAGTTTGAGTGCCCAGGTGTGCCTCCCACCTGGCTCAGGGGGCTTGAGGATGAGCATGCTCAGTGTGGGGTCTTCCTAGGTGTCCAATGGTTGCCTGATGTTTTTCCAACCTCCTCCATGGGGGCCTTTGCAGGCATGGGAGGGACAGCACCCCTGTCCCCAAGTTAGCTACCTAACACATCCATATAACAGAGTCTTAAAAAAACCTACCCACGCTGTCAGTCTTACAGTCAGTAATAAAAACACGTGGAAAAACCTGAACTGCAGATCACCTAGTGAAAGAAGCCAGTCTGAAAAGACTGCACGCTGGATAGTTCCAGCTGTATGGCATTCTGGGAAAAGCAAAACTACAGAGACAATGAAAGGATGGATGGCCCCCAGGGCTTGGGGGGGGACGGACACAGGGAGGGATGGACAGGTGAAGCACAGTGACATTTTAGGGCCGTGAAGAGAATCTGTGTGATACTAGAATGGTGGGTCTACACCACTGTGTGTTTGACAAAACTAGTTATTTTGTACATCATAGAGCATGACCTCTGATACAAGGAACCGCTAAATGTTCGTAGACAAATGGAATTAAAGAATGGTAGGATTTTCTATGAACTCTTTGAAGCCCCTTTTGGAACGGCTGGGTAAGTGTTAGGTTAACCGAGCAAAGTCAGTGGTTCAAAACCACCAACCGCTCCATAGGAGAAAGAGGAGGCTGTCTGCTCCTGAAGAGATTTACAACCTTGGAATCCCCATGTAGGGCGTGATGAGTCAGAGTCGGCTGGGGGCAGTGGGTTTGGCTTGGTTTTGAATAAACCGTGGACTTTAATGCATAATAGGGGTTCACCCATTTTAGCAAATGGCCCCCCACAACCAAGGCAAGTGTACATCGTGGGGGAAACTGCGGGGGGAAAGGGAGGGGCACTTTGGGGAACTCTGTACTTTCTGCTCAGTTTTTCTGTAAACATAACACTGCCCTAAAAAGTACACTGCACTACCTTTCTGAGAATGGCATGGAAAGGGTAGGAGCCAGACTCGAAAAGGAGCTCTCCTAACAGCAAAGAGCAAGATGACAAATGTCCTGGACACAGCGGGTGGATGTGTCGTAGAGCTGTAGAGCCCCCAGTAAGATGGCGTGGAACAAAGACAGCACAGGTGGCCGCCCGACAACAGGGAAGGGAAGGGGCAGGGCTGTCTCTGGGGGGCTCTCTGAGAAGAGCATGTGGATGCAGAGGGGAACCATGCAGCCAGGGCTGGGGCG
>NW_022103914.1:1873969-1888244 GCF_000313985.2 Echinops telfairi
GTGTGTGTGTGTGTGTGTGTGTGTGTGTGTGTGTGTGTTGTAGCTGACATGACCCACGACCCCAGCCGGAGGCTTCCACCACCATGCGAAATTCCTATGCCTGCTGAGCCATTCCTGAATTGGGAAAGGCCCTTCTCACAAGGCTGGTTCTTGTTTATTGATTTAAAACATTTCTTTCTTTCTGCCTGAACTTTCTCCCGCCAGCTCTGCCACTTGGATAGTTGCTATGGGGTCGCTGGGGTGCCGAGGCACAGCTGTGAACCAGAGGAAGACGTCTGTCTTCTGTGAGTTTACACTCTGGAGGGAGACTCAAAACCTGCATGGCAAGCCACAAAAGCACTTTGTGATGCCTGTACTGGTGCTCGGAAAGAGTGCCCGGGGGTGCAGAGTCAAGCGTACGGCGCTGAACCAAAAGGTTGAAGGTTCAAGTCCCACCTGATGTAACTCGGGCAAGCAAGGCTTGATGATCTCCTTCTGGAAGGTCAGCACAACCCACATCAAGCCCACGGCCATCGAGCCCATCCCACTCCTGCTCCCCACCCCCACGCAGCGTCAACTGCCCTGGAGGTTCTTAAGGTTGTCACCCTTCCTCCTTTTTCTCCTTCAGAGTGCCTGGTGGGTTTGAACTGGTGACCTCACAGTTAGCAGCCCAACACATAACCACGATGCCACCGGGGCCCCTTTCCCAGAAAGGTCACAGCCATCAAAAACCCCTCGGGGGTCCGTTCTTCTCTGACCCGCGTGGGGTGGCCAGTCGGAATTGACGCGAAGGCCACGCTCTGTTGTTGTCGTCTATTTTCTGCTCAGTCTCTCTGATGAGTGACAGACAGGGGCCAGTGGGGTGCGCTTGCTTGAGAAATCTGAAACAGAGTGAACCCAGTGGAGGGGGGCAACCTGGGAGCCAGTGGGCGCCTTGCTGGATAGAGGAAGAAGCCAAGAGACTAGAGGGTGGCTTTTCCCGTCACTACACACACGCGTGCAGTGCCCTGTGCCAGCGCCATGCCAAGTCCTGTGCTAATGAACAGCAATCCTGGTCGGGCTGCAATCTGCAGGGTCTAGAGTTCGAAACCACCAGCAGCTCCGAGGGAGAAAGACTGGGCTCTCTACTCCCATCGACGGTTACAGTCCCGGAAACCCACCGGGAGTCGCTATGAGTCAGTGAGTTTGGTGCTAATGAATAAAGAGTCCTGGTGGCATGGCGTGCTGGGCTGTAAGGTCAGCAGTTCAAGCCCAGCAGCCGCTCCGAGGAAGAGAGAGGAGGCTTTCTGCTCCCATGAAGATGTGCAGCCTCGGAAACTCACAGGCAGTAGCCATTCTGCCCCATCAGGTTGCTGTGTGACGGAGGTGACTGGTTACAGCATTTATTCCTGAGGTGGCCTTGCTGTCTGTCCACTAGCTCAGCACCTCTCAGACTACAGTGTGCCCAGGCCAGAACCTCCTGGGATGCCTGTTAGGGCACAGGCTCCTGGTCCCCGCTCCCAGATCTCCCAACAGGTGTTGCCCCTCCCCCCACCGTGCCCAGGTCAGACTCCCCATCGGAGAGGATGCATGGCCACCTCTCGGAGAGCCAGGGTGGGAGGACAGACCTGGTGTCCCGCAGTTCCTGGTTGGTGGCTTGGGGAAGACATTCTTGAAGAGCAGAGAGACAGCGTGGGAGCGTGTGAATCTGGAGCCCACACCCACCACCTTCTGGGCCTTGTCTGGCACTGAGGACACGTGGTAAGAAAGGGTGGGGGAGGGTGGCGGCGGAGGGGTGGGGATGGAAGTGTTACTAGATAGCGCTCCTGGCACCTACTAGGCCCTGCCTGCAGGGCGCTACCCGCCCCGCCCCACCATGGGCGCTCTCATGGGGAGGGCGGATTCAGTGCTCAGTGCCCGCCCCGCAGTCCCTGGTACTCCGCCTCCCTCGTCCTAGGCATGAATGGAGCCCAGACTCCTGGCCAGGTTCCCACCAGTTGATATGGCAGCAGGTGAGGTGGGGTGGCCCTGATCTTCGAGACCCATTTGTGAGGGAGAACAATGTCTATTCAAATGAGCCAAAGAGAAGAGGTGGGTGTTGGGGAGAGTTTGGTCCCAAGGAAAGCCAAAGCCAACCAGCAGGAGGGTGGGAACGCTGGCGTTCAACTTCACCCCTACCCTGACCCCGCCCCCCCCCCACCGGGGGTGGGGGTGGGGAGGCTCGAGAGTCACAGCACCAGCGCCTTGCCAGTGCTTGGGCCGCGGTGTGATGGTGCTTGCTGGCTGTCCCAAGTGGAGGAGGTCTTTTTGGGGCTGTCCCTGGAGTGGGCTTGAAGGCCCCAGGGGGGTCCGGCCCATCTCTGCACCCAGCAGAGCGGTGCGCCACAGTCAAGCTGGGTATGGACGGAAACGCAACTAGTGCTGTCAACTTTCACTCCACTCTGGATACAAAATCAAACGTCGTTAGGAGGAGACAGCTCAACCACTAAGTGTGGGCCAAATGCATGAACGAACGATCGGATGCCTGGTGGCCAAGGAGGGGCTCTGCTGTAGAGCCAAGAGCTCCGCTTCTTGAGCTGGGCCACCGAGGCGGGGAATCCTGCCTCTCCGCCTGCTAGCTGTGTGTCCTGGGCACGTCCCTCAGCTGCAGGGCCTTGTCTCCCTTCGCCCTGGAACAGCCCTGTCTCAGGCCACTGCAAGGGCTCCTGAGACGAGACGCGACTTAGCATGTCGTACTTAGCACAGAGAATGGCTGCCATGGGGCTCGGTGCACCTGAGTGAGTCACTCCCACTGCGGTCACCAAGGGTGAAGGGCCGCCGGGAGAAGGCCCTGGTGTGGGGGTAGGCGGGGAGCCCAGGGTGTGGCTCAGACCACCAGCTCTCAAAGGGGTTTCCTTGGTTACCTAGAGCTGCCGTCCACCCCCTCAGGGGTTCATCTGTACAAGTCAACAATTCGTGGAGGGCAGTCTGAAAAGCTGGCCTCTACTTGTATAATTTGCTTCTCTCCCCAGTGCTGTAAGTTCTATACCATTGGCTAAATTGATGATACTGTCAATAGAATTACCTTATGCCCCAGGGGGATGATGTATACTGTTCCCTATCATAAAATGATAATGATATCTCTAAAATGAACCAGAAACTTTATATATATATAGTTAGACATACAACTATATATAGTTATAGATTATACTATATATGTATATAGTATATATAGTTATAGTTACATAATATATATGCACCATAAATATATGAATGGATTTGGGGCTTGCACTTAATTCTAGCCCCAATCTAAGAGCAATTACGACATGGCCCTGTTCAATGCTCACCCTCATGAAGAGGTCGCTGAAGAGCTGGGTGTGATTGCAAAGAGTGGGGAAGAAACCAGATGGTGCCCAGCTATCAGAAAGGATAGTGTCCAGGATCTTAAAGGCTTGTCTTCAAACAAGCAGCTATCTAAGTGAGGCGTCAACTAAGTCCACATGGAAGAAGCTCACCAGTCTGATCCAAGGATTGCAAATAATGAAATCAAATCTAAAGGCGGGCACAATATCAGAGCTTAAATTCTGTTTGTGTTTTGTACGAGGTTTCTGTATATGAAGTCCAGGATAGGTCAATCTACAGAGACAGTACCTGGATCAGTCAGTACCTAAGGGCACGGCAGGGGAGGTTGGCGGGAGAATCCAGAGCTAATAACAAGGAGTACGTGAAAGAAGAAAATGTTCCGAAATCTATTGTGATGATTGCACAGCACTTCTTAGTGTGACTGAATGATTACATTGGATAATATGTGAATCCTCACCCTGGTGCTGTATTGGTTACGCGTTGGACTGCGATCTGCATGGTCGGCAGATCGAAACCCAGCAGCTCTGCAGGAGGAAGACTGAGCTTTCTCCTCCCGTCAACAGTGACAGTCTCGGCAACCCCTGGTGTGTGTGGGGAGTCACTGTGAATCAGCATTGATGCCATGGCAGTGATTGGTTTGTGTGTGTGTGTGTTGTGCCAATTACATGCCATTCAAACTTTTTTTTAAGTGACTCCGACACCTGGCCCCCACGGGTGTGCCAGAGTAGAAGTGTGCTCCCTCGGGTTTTTCAATGGCTGGGGTTTCTTTAGAAGAAGGTTTATTTCTTCTCAGACACTCTGAGAGAGCTTAAGCCCCCAACACTTTGTTGGGCATTCAGTTTGCACCACCAAGTGACTGAGGCTACGAGTCTGAAACTCCGGGGACGCTGGCGGAGGCGCTGGGTACGCATTGATTGGATTGTGGGACACACCGACACTGGTGTGGCTGCTCTTTAACAGAAGAGAAGAACCCACCCATTTCCAAATAGATCAAATCCTCAGCAATGAGGGGTCGAATTTCAACACACACGTATGCCCGCACACACATGCATGTACACATGCGCGCTCACACGTCTTTCTTTCTCATTCCTTACATTTCTTATGTCCTGGTGCTTTCTTGTTACTACTATTATCCATGATCTAATTCATTCGGGACAATTGTGAAGCAGGTAGGTATGTTCAGACATGTGTCTAAGGTCCCCTAGGGAACTAAGGGTGGAGTCTCTTCAGCAAACACAGAGTAAATGTCTATTCTGGTCTAACTTCTCACTGTCAATTGGGCACCGGTTCACAGAGCAGCTCAGCTGTTGCACCTCCACATGCGGCGTTTCACCTCACCCGTGCCGTCCCCTCACAGTACTGCCACGTGTCCCACCTCCACCCTCCTCCAACTCTCCGCGCTCGTCACTGGGTAGATGCTGCCTTTTTGATCGTTCGGAATCGATTATTCTGATGTAGAGCTGAGTCTGTAATCTTGGGGTTCCACTAGTCTCCAGCTGACCAACAGGCCTGGTCGCTTCTATGATTTGGGGTTTTGTTCCACGCATCTCACCCACTCTCCCCAGGGTCCTTTTCGAAGCAGGTGGCAGTGGAAGCTGGGCACCTCTGACCTCAGGTCATGGAGGTGAATTCAACACCTATTTTTAGGAGACTCCATTCCACCCATAATCCGGACTGAGCTTTGCAGTGGAACCTCACTGAGGAGAGAGCCTGTTGATCGGTGCAAGAAGCATTTCCACGTTGAGAATGTACTAGAAGGGGGCCTGGCTGGACCCCATCCATGGGCGGTCGGGCGGGGCTCTGTGGAGTTTTCTCTGTCCCCTGGAAATGTCAGGGCCATGCCTGTGGTTCCTGCCTCATCCCCACTGCCCACTCTGACTGGACCCCCAGAGATCATCGGCTTTGCTAAGGTGCTTGTCATGGCAGACACCAGGAGCGCAGAGAAAGAACAAGAGAGTGCAGGGGCTGCAGCAGTGGAGACCATGCATGTGGGCTGGGAGGGGAGCGGGGCTGGATGGACCCACTGCAGTGAATTCAGATGCCCCCGTGGGAGGCCCTCTGAGGTCACCGCAGCCATCTGCCAGCCCCTGAGCCAGACAGCTCCTCCCTCAGGTACGCAGAGGGAGCTGGCTGCCTGTAGAGGCTCCCAAGCAGGCGTGCATGTGTGCGTGCTCACTGGGTAATAGCAGGGTCTGAGATACTGTGGGAGGGCTCTGAGGCCGGCAGGGAACAGGGCTCAGTACAAGTGAGTTGTTAGTAGCTAGTCCAAGCCCAAGGGCGCCCGGGGGAGGGGGAGCTCCTGCTGGGGGGCTGGGCTCTGATCCAATCGCACAAGCAGAGGTGAGCAATGGGTCTCTTAATGTTTTGTTTGTTTGGTTCGGTTGTTGTTTTTTTCTCTTCCTGCGTAGTGGAGACTTAGCACGCACACACACACACACTAAACATAGTTCAGCGGTATAATTAAATAAAGCTAATAACAAAGTAATCTGCCACATAATTATACACATAACTGCTGCTTTCCTGCATGGCGATTAGTCATAACTTACGTAAACAGGCCACCAACACAAAGGTGACGGAGGAAGGACGTTAGCCACGGCCAAGGCGCTGACTGCCCGTTGAGTTCTGCAGGCCCACCCGGCCCAGGTGCTGGCTGAGTGCTTACCTGAGGCACTGTCCAATCACAGTTGCTCCAGGCCTGGGGCCCTTTCTTCCATCTTCCCATCATCCTCCATCCCCATGCCCACCCAGAGAGGGCTCCTTGGGCGGGCCCCTCACTCAGCTGCCCCATTACCCCTGCTCTGACCTCCCGGCTGGCTGTCTTCCAGCCTCAGGTCTTTACTGCTGTCTGTGTCCAGCCCTGATGGCAGGCTGGACCCTGCGGGGGAGGGGACGCCTGTGAAACATCTGGGTGGCTGGAGATGGGCTCTTTGATCTGACAGCTCTCTCCAGAGGCGCTGTCACTCAGAGTGGAGACCGCGTGGCATGACTCAAAGAAGGATTATTTCACTTTCGGCAGCGAGAAGAAGATGGTTCAGACCTTACTCCAAGGATGCATGGGCTCCCCAGGACAGCAGGCTCCACCAGCCGAGGCCCATGCCCTGAGACACTGCTGGAGGCGAGGCCCCAAGGCTGGGGCAGCTGCCTCTGTTGAGGGTGAGGGGTGGGTGTGGTGCGCGGACAGAGCTTCAAGGAGTGGCGTTTGGCCGGCAGAAGAGGCCGCATAGTCCTGGCAAGCACCTAGCGGACACTCAGCACATGCCGGGCTGCGCTCCGTCCTGCATGTGTTCTGTGGTCACTAACGTCACTTGGGTCCTCCCAACCGTGCTGTTGCTGCTGTCCGATACCAGCGAAGTCGGCTCCCGCCCATCGCCACCCCGTGCGCGACAGAACCAAACGCAGCCCGGTGCTGGCCACCCTCACAATGTTCCCAGGCCGGAGCCCCTGGTTGTAGCCGCCGTGTCCATCCGTTCTGTCAGAGGTCCTGCTCTGTTCGACTGCCCCTCCCCTTCACTGAGCACGATGTCTCTCCCGGCAACCTGTCCTGTGTACACGAGACGGAACAAGGGCGAAAGCAGGAACGGTGGACGGCGGCCCCATCTGGGAGAGAAGGAAATTGAGGCCCGGGGAGGGGGCTCCTTTCCCTGAGTCGCCTGGCTAACCAGTGGCCGTGCCGGCTTCCCAAGATGTCTCTCAGAGGCCAGCAAGAAGGCCCGCCCCGCAGTGAGAAGGGCGAGAAGACAGAGCGGTGGGTGAGGCTAAGTTACACCTGAGAAGACAGCAAACGGCTCAGGTGTGTTTGCACAGCATTCGGCGGCGGCGCCTTTAGTTGTCGTGGAAAAGGAGCTAGGGTGGTGGAGGTGACCCATGGGACTGTAGGTGAATCTCCAAACTCACCTCAACACACCAGCGAGGAGATCCAGGATCAGCATGACGCTCATTGGAACGCGGTGGGGGTCTGTCTGCATCCACGTCCCACACCCGCCCCTCCCATGGCATCCTCTGCTTCTGTGGGGTCCACCTTTTGGTGTGATGGCCACCCAGAACTCACGGCCATCCATACACCAAGGTGGGGGCTTACTAGGGAAGCAATGGACTAGAACCCAAAGCCAGGATCAACTTGTAAGTTAGAGCGTACAACTGGGAGACAGGGTGTAGCTCGTCAATCAGAGCGGCTTCCAACCAGAACTCCTAGCTGTCTCGCCAGCTGACCCCTTTCTTGCAGGACAAGGGGTGGGGGCAGTCACCTTCTTGGCCATGCATGGCCCTCAGCCTCCAGCTCTCTGCCTTGGGGGTCTGCTTGGCTCCTGAGACTCTAGCTCTGCTGCTGGGCCTCAGTGGGCCTTGCCTTGCCAGAGGAAAGATGCCCACACAGCAGCTCCTGGGCCTCTGCCCTGCTCGGGCCAGTGTGACAACTTTTTATGCTCAGCTGACAAAGTGCCCAGAGGTACCCTGTCTGCCAGGAAGCCTCCTGCACTGAGGTTCTCAGTTCTCTCTCTCTCTCTCTCTCTCTCTCTCTCTCCCCTGCTAGCCTCCTGGTTCCTGCCATAGCCCTTTCAGAAGTTCCTGCCTCTTCTCTCTCACTGCCTCTCCCAGCTCTCCGATTGGGTTGGCTACAAATATGAAGGGGCCTTAAAAAGCGGCATGGGCAAAGTTCTTGGTCTTTCCATTCCATTTCCCCATGGACTTCCTAAAGCCCTCTCAGAGTAGCACGCCCCTTACCAAGTTCAAAGCATGGCCCTCCCCAAAGGACCACAAACTGACCAGTCCCTGTAAGTGCCTCAGTCCTGTTCCTTGGTTGAATGCAAGCCCCCCACTGCCCCAACAAGCCCTGGTGGTGCTGTGGGTTAAGTGTTGGCCTGAAACCCACAAAGTCAGCAGTTTAAACCCACCAATCACTCCCCAGGGTAGAGAGAGGACCATCTGCTCCCGGAAAGATTGACAGTCTCAGAAATCCTGTAGAGAGAGAGAGTCACTATGAGCCAGTATTGACTTCCTGCAGTGGGGTTGGTTTGGGGCTTAATTTGCATAATAAATTGACCCCTCTCTGCAAAACCAAAAAAAAAAACAAACCACCACCCACTGCCATGGTGCCAGTTCCGAGCCACAGTGACTCTATGTAGGGTCTCCGAGACTGTACGTCTTTATAGGAGCAAATAGCCCCATCTTTCCCTGGTGGCGTGTTGGTGGCCAGCAGTCCAGTGCTCACCTGGTACTGCCACCAGGGGTCCTTTTGTGTTGTCGGTTGGTCCCAGTGAGCTGAGCCACCCTGTGGGTGCCCTGCCCGGCCCTGCGCCCTCCTGACCGGCGTTTGACATGGAGCTACTGCTGCAGACACTGCAGCAACCCAGCCCTCCTCCATCGCAGACCCTCCACGTCACCAAGCAGGAGGCCCTTTTCCAGGGACGTCTCTCCCATGACGCGTCCCAAGTGCGTGAGACAAACTCTCCCCCTCCTCCCTTCCAAGGAAACTTCCGGTTGTACTTCTTCCAAGATGGATTTGCTTCTTCTTCTTGCGGGCTGTCCTTGGTTCTCTCAGAATTCCTTGCCAGCACCTTCATTCTTCCACGATGCATCAACTCTTACTCTGTCTTCGGTGTCCCTCGCCCAACTTCCCCTCGCACGCGCTGTTGTTGACCTTGCATGGAGGGCCGCGGAGTGGGTTCTGACCCGCAGTGGCCCGTGACCACAGAAGGACACACCGCGTGGTCGTGAGCACCAGCCTCCCAATTGTCCGCATGACTGAATCCGTTTGGCAGCCACTGTGTCCATCCACCTTGTCTAGGGCTTGCCCTCTCTCTGGCTGCCCCTCTGCATCACCAAGCAGGACCAGGGACTGCTCTCTCCTGAGAACGCGTATTCTCATCTCCAAAGCAGGGGAGACAAAATCCTGCCATCCTTGCATCTAGGGACCATTCTGGGTGTCTTTCATCCCAGACAGATCGATTAGTTCCTTTGGCAGTCCATGGTAGTTTCGATATTCTTCGCCAATACTATTGTTCAAGTGCATTGATTTTCCTTCAGGCTTCCTTCTTCGATATCTAACCATCACATGCAGATGAGACCACTGAAAATACCCTGCTTGCTTCAGGTGCACTTTAGTCCTCAAAGCACCATCCTTGCCCTTCACCACTGTAAAGAGGTCCGTGCTAGCAGGGTTGCCCCATGCAATGTGGCCTTTGATCTCTTGACCGCTGTCTCCAGGAGCACTGATTGTGGATCCAAGCAAGACAAAATCTTTGACAATTTCGATCTTTCCTCCGTTTATCGTGATGTTTTCTGTTGGTCCAGTTGTGAGGGTGTGGGTCTTCTTTACAGCGAGTTGTTATCCATCCTGAAGTCTGCCGTCCTTGATCTTTAGCAGCAAGTGCTTCCAGTCCTCCTCGTTGTCAGCAAGCAAGGGTGTGTCATCTGCATATCACACGTTGTTCATAAGCCTGCCTCCAGTCCTGATGCCACATCTTCTTCATATGATCCAGCCTCTGATAATTTGCTCAGCGTACGGACAGAATAAATATCGTGAGAGGATACAAGCCTGCCGCACACCTTTCCTGACTGACATCACTGCCTCTCGCTCCACATACAGGTTCTGAATGAGCACCGTTAAGTCTTCCGGGATTCCCATTCTTCCCAAGGTTGTCCATAGTTTGTTATGATCCACCCAGCCAGATGCCTTTGCATAATCCGTAAAACACAAGTAAACATCTTCTGGAATTCTCAGCTTTCAGCCAAAAATCCACTGGACATCAGCCATGATATCCCTCGTTCCACGTCCTCTTCTGAATTTGGCCGGAACCTCTGGCAGCTCCCTGTGAATGTACTGTTACAACTGGTGTTGTATGGTCTTTGGCAAAATGTTACTTGCCCATGTGATGCTAATGGTATTGTTCTGTAGTTTGAGCATTTTGTTGGGCCACCTTTCTTTTGAATAGGGACAAATATGGATCTTTTCCAGTCGGTTGGCCAAGTAGCTGTCTTCCCAATGTCCTGGCACCACATGCATATGAGGAGATTGAAAATACCAGGCTTGGCCGGATGAGCCCTACAGGACCAGTGGTGTGAGTGGCAAAACAGGGAGGGTAAAGGGAGATTGGGTAGGAAAGAGGGAACCAATTACAAGGAACTATATGTGGCCTCCTCCCTGGGGGACAGACAACCGAAAAGTGGGTGAAGGGAGACATCGGACAGGGCAAGATATGACAAAATACCAATTTATAAACTATCAAGGGCTCATGAGGGAGGGGGGAGCGGGGAGGGAGGGGGAAAATGAGAACCTAATGCCAGAGGTTTAAGTGGAGAGAAAATGTTTTGAGAATGATGTACAAATGCGCTTTACACAATTGATGTGTGTATGGATTGCAATAACAGTTGTATGAGCCCCTAATAAAATGTTTTTTAAAAAAATAAGCACCACAAAAACTAAAAAAAAAAAAAAGAAGAAGAAAATACCAGGCTTGGCTCAGGTGCACCTTGGTCCTAAAAGCGACATCCTTGCTCTTCAGCGCCTTAGAGACTTCTTGTGCAGCAGCTTTGCCCTCAAGATGCACACAATAGACCAACAACAGGCACACTGCGTCCCAATCGATTGGGGGCAGAATTCCTAACGGGGGCTGGCCTCTGTCTAGCCCCTGTCTCACCGCCTGGCCTTCGCTCACAAGGGTAAGTCCTCCACAGCTCTCTAGCTCCACCACAAAGTACCTGGAGGCACCTCCCTCCACCAGGAGGCCTTTTGCCTTCCTGGGTGAGTATACCCACTCTAAGCACCCTTGCCTGCTGACGCCCTGAGACTACAGCTGGGTGCTGTTGCTGTTTTCTCTGCCGACACTTCTTGGTGTTGGTGCTGCCTTGGGTGCTGCAGCTGTCTCTGTCTCTGGTGTCTAGGAAGCTCTCAGCACAGGCATGTCAGGTCTAAGAGATGCCCTCCACTCAGGTCTCTTCTTGGGGATAGCTAGTCCCCCCTTCCCACCGCTGGGATGGCAAGACTGGTCCATCCCATCCTTACAGTTCCATACACTTGCCCCCACAAGGTTCTAGACACTTTATTTCCATTATTAACAAACTATCCAATCCCTTTGGTCAGCCACAAGCATTTTATCTGCATGGACGGTACAAGACCATGGAGGTGGGTGGGGGGAAGGCTATATTAACGTGGTGCATCACATCGAGGAGGCAATTTGTCTGCCTCTTGGAATTCTACAGGCAGGAAACAGGCCAAAGGAGCGATTCCCATTTGCCCTCTAGGGAAAGCACCATCCCTGGAGCAGCTCCGCGATGGGCAGGACTGTTGGACGAACTCAGGAAGCAGGATAGCTTGGTTTCAAAGGATGGAGCCATGGCCTCCTGGGTTCCAGACCCAAAGCTGAAGGGGTGGGGCTGCCATATTCCAGGGGCAGGTGGCCCACAGCCTACTGGAGCTCAGCAGGCTGGGATCACCGCTCAGATGATCGAGGAAAACCGATCCAAACCAAACTCACGAAGATCGAGCTGGTGCCAACTCCTCGTGCTCTGTGGGACAGAGTAAAACTGCCCTGTGGCTTTCCCAGACAGGAGTAGAAAGCCTTGTCTTTCTCCCACAGGGCAGCTGCTGGTGTTGAACTGCTGACCTTGCAGTTAACAGCCCAACACGTAATCACTTTACCACCACTCCAATCTAGAACAGGGTCGCCCAAAGCTGAGCGTGTGAGGCTTCCATACTGGTGGGCCTGTAAGGAAGGTGAGTCCTCTGGCCCAGGCGGAAGAATCTGCCTTCTGCCTCTGGAGATCAGAGGCAACACCCAGAGCCTGGAGGGCAGGGCCGGAGCCCAGGTGGTCGCAGAGAACAGAGGGTTATCTTTGAGCCTTGAGAGCTAATTTCAGAGGTTCTGTTGGGTTTGGGATTTGCCTGGTGCCCATTAAGCTTTCTTTCCATCCGTTTCCCCCCACTTGTAATGGAAATGTCTACCCTTGCCTGCTCCACTACTCTGTTAGGTAGCCAGGATAGGGTCAGGGGCTGTTCCTCCCTTGCCTGTGAAGGGAGGTTGGAAGGGAATCAGGCAAGCGTTAGCCACCCACGAAGACCCCCCGAATTGGGCATGCTCCAATTCAGGCCCCCTGACCCAGGTGGGTGGTACACCTGAGCCACCCAAACTAGGCCCAAGTGGGCTTAATTCAGCCAATACAGTCAACTAATACCTTCAACTATGCCACCCCAGCCAGAGGATTGAAACACCCTGGCAGCAGGAAGGCCAGTCTCTTTTGACCCTGCTCCTGGTCAGCGGCCGGTGGCGGTGGGAGGTGCACATGCGCCGCCTGGGCAGACCCCCTCAGTGGCCCCTCCAGGCCTGCTTGGGACTCACATGTGCCTGCACTGGGCCTATTCAGGGGCCCTCCGCCTCTCTTTACACTCTCTTTTTACCCCGCTCCCGGTCATTGGCAGGACAGAGGGGACTCTCTTTATCCTGCCCCAGCGGCAGCCTGAGCGTGCTGCATGTGTGGGTGCGCAGTTCCACAAAGGTGCTGGGGTCCAGTTGTGAACCCCAATGCGGCTTCCACACGGGAGTCCTTCATAAAAACCCACTTAGATTACAAACCAGGCTTGGGTGAATTCTTTCTCATGCAAACCCAAGAATGGAGGTATTTATTACCTACTTGAGAAAGCTCACAAGTCTACTTTGGAAACAGATACTTTGTATTCTAACTTTCCCAGAAGAAGAGGAATTTTGCCCCAGGCTGGAAGGTCCCTAAAGTCTCGCCCATATTGGATCTAGGTGATTCAGGGAAGGATAATTTAGACCTGGAGCTGATTGATGTAAGACTTTGGGGATGGTGTGATGGGTGCATGTGTTTTGCATGTGGGAAGTGCATAAACTCGGGGGGGGGGGGGGGGGGGGGGGCGGGGGATGTCAAAAGGTGGAACATTAGGTGGAATTGAAGTGTGTTCCCGACCCCCAAATACATATTATAAATCCCAATCTTTATTTCTGTAGTTAAAGGAGCTCTGGGAAGTGGTGGACTGCTAGCAGCAAGGTCAGTGGTTCAAACCCACCAGCTGCTGTGGGGGAGAAAGATGAGGCTCTCTGCCCCTACAAAGATTGGCAGCCTGGGAAACGACACAGGTTGCTCTGAGGTGGAATTGACCTGGTGACAGAGGGCTTGGTTTGGCTTTTTTAAACTTTTATTTATATTTTAAGCTTAAATTACTCCAAAGCCATACATTTTTGCTTCTTCAGTTTCTTCTGGGAGATCTTTGTCTTCTGGTTTGGGGACACTATCTGTCCGTGTGGCAGGGGGAGCTCATGTGTGGATTGATCTGACCGTGAGCTCTGTAGGTCCGGCGGTGCTTCCTGCGGGCTTTGTTCACCTGGATGTGCTCAAGGACCAGAGACTCCACATCTAAACCCTGAAGTCCAGCACTAGTCGCCGCAGTTGCAAGCACGTGCAACAAAGATGCAGCACTCTTTTGAGGCCGCCGACCCTGGGTCCAACCCCACTGTTTGGCCTGGGCGCACCTGCCAACGTCACCATGGTAACTCCGGAAGGGCACACACCGCTTCTGCAGAGTGACATCTTTCAAGTATTTGGTGGCTTTCTGCATATGCATACCCTTGATGGCCCCGGCAGTTTCATGAATGTTTGACCATCTTGTTTTGCATGATTTTGTGGGGCTTTATGGGCCAAGTGAGTAGCAAACCATTTTGGCAGGTCACCTCTGGCCGCTGCAGGAAGAGCTGGCTTGGTTTGTTAGGTGTATAGGTTTACAGTCAGTCCCTGTGGGAAGGGGTTTTTGTTAACGAAGCTGTGTTAGCACAGGACATAGCAGCCTCTCTCCTTTTTAAACACGGTAACCTAAGTGGGGCTTCTAAGTAGATCTTCTTTGAGATGTGAAAAGCACGGATTGAGGAAGCAACTGAGCTTGGGGGAGAGGTGGGGAGAGGCAGATGCCATGCTGACTTGAGGTCCCCCAGGAATGGGGAACAGAAAGTGAATAGAGACAAGGACG
>NW_022103914.1:1888344-1903760 GCF_000313985.2 Echinops telfairi
CCCCCAGCGGGCAAAGAAAAAGAGCCTTCAGCTCCCTAGGCAGTGAGAAAATGAATCTCTGCTAAAGCCACCCACTTGGGGCAGTTTGGCTGTGACCTCTAGGTCAGAAAGAGCACAGAGTCACTGCACGAAGGACGTGCGTCTAGGTGAGGTGATGCCCTCCGCGGGGCCTCGTGCAGCGTATCAGGAACGGACCGGGCCTTGGTGTGCAAGGAGAGGCCCGCTCCCCTTTCCCTCCAGACCCACGCTGCTGTGAAGTTAATTTGTACTCGCAGCACCGAGTAGGACAGGCTAGAACAGCCTGCGTGGCTTCTGAGGGTGTAAATCTTTGCCAGAGTAGAAAGCCTTGCTGGTGGTTTCAAAGGCGGGCCTTGGGGTAGCAGCCCACCTTGGAACCCCGATGCACACCCCACCCCCCCTGCCCCGGCTCTTCCCCTGTCTGCATCCTGTGCTTCTGCAGGTCTTCATCGTTGGCCTCAGGCTCTCTCTTGCTGGGGGCACGATGAGGGGTTGACCTTGGGTTTGGGGTGGAAGTAGCAAGGGGCTCCAGCTTTGCTCTGGCCCAGCCCAGCTTCCAGAGTTCTGATGGTGGCCTGCCCTTTGTTTCCCGCTGTCCATCGGTCCTCTCTTGTTTGACTCCCCTGGCACTTTGGAGGAAGCATAGCTTTGGCTTAGGGGGGGCTCCCATATTCCTGACCCCCTGGAAATACTGTCATGGTAGCCCTCTGCCATCCCACGCAGGGTTGAGCTGCTTGAAGGCAGATGGTGTCTGGGGAGGCGTCAGTCCCCAAGAGGGGCCCGGCCTGCTGGGACATGGGACCACGGGATTGGATTCCAGGCCTTTCCTTCCACCTGAATCCTGCGATCGGTGGTTCTTGGTTGACACCTCGCCGTCGACACTGTCAAGGGGCTCCGGGAATGCACTGAGCCGCTGACAAGGCCAGCGGTTCGAACCCACCCGTCTCCTTGGGAGAAAGTGGAGGCGGTCTCCTCCCTGAAGAGTTCCGGTCTGGGAGACCCGCAGCGCCGCTCTACCCCATGCCAGGGGGTCCCTGTGAGCCGGCATGGACTCCACCTGACCGCAGGGAGCTGGAGTTCATTCTGCGGGGTCGGTTTTCCTCCCTTCTGCGGTGGGTTTGGTATCACGTGGGCATTCTGCGAGACATCCTCTCAGTGCTCAACCAGGTGACCCATCCTCACCCAAACCACAGGCTGTCAGGGCCAGGGGTCACCCCCACCCCCACACCGCTCCCAGAAAGCAACAGGGATTAGAAGACAGTGAGCGGCAGGCGGACTCTCTGGCCATGCTGGCCCCTCATGCTAGGAGGAAGGTGGTCACCTCATCCCCAGCCCAGGGCTCTCGGGCCCTCGGGACCCAGACTGCTGGGCTCCTGGGCTGTGGCTGGGCGGCAGGGGAGTGAGCCTGTGGCCAGGCTGGGGCAGACGTCCTAGCCTCTGTGAACTGCAAGAATGGGAAGCAGGGCCGCAGGCCCTGGCCCTGGACTAATTATGAGGCTCATAATTAAGGGCGTTCTTCACCTTCCACACTGGGGAGCCGTGGGGTGGGGGCATTTCTCGAGACCAGTGGGGCTTCCTGCCTCTAGGGGAATGTGCTGGGGTGAGGGCCGGAAGGCTGGAGTCTTTGCTCTGCTTCCTGCTGCCTGACGCCAAGGTGAACCCCTTCCACCCTTTAGTGAGCACCCACAGGGCAACAGCTTATGTGAGCCCCACAGCGACCGGAGGACTAGGTCATGCTCCGGCCCTGTTTCCACAGAGGAGAGGCTGGGAGGAGGGCTGTAGGCAGCACACGGAGCGGAATCCAACTCACACCTGCTCCAAAGCACAAGCACCAGGAGACCTGTCTCAAGGGACCCAGGCAGGGGTTGGGCTTAGGGGAGCTGGAGCCAGGCCAAAATAGAAGTGCACAAGAGGAGAGTGTGGGGGGGAGACGAAGTAGAGATTAAGGGAGGCGAGGGAAGAGCTCACTCCTCCTCTGTGCCCACGTGCTTCCCACACAGGCTCCATCCATCAGATCCACTACGCGAACGTGACGGACTAGGGGAGGGGCGACTGTACCCCCTATAGGAGCCCTGACAGTGTCATTGGTACAGGTTGGGCTGCTAACCCAAGGGCAGCAGTTAGAAACCACCAGCTACCCCACAGGAGCAAGATGAGGCTTTCCACGCCCATAAAGACTTCTGTGCTCCAAAGATGACAGCAACCCAATCCAAACATGACCAAGGGAAAAGCATCAGAGCCGAAACTCTGAACGCCCAATTTGTGTGGAGGACAGTGGGAGGGAGCCCAAACCCATCTGCAGCTGTCTTGTGGGATTCAGCCTCCGGCAGATCCCCACTGGCCACAGGCGAGGGACTCGAGCAGGTTTTCTGAGGGACAGAGATCACTGCACACTTGACCGTGGGGATGGAACCCTGGTATGCTCGGAGACTTGGTCCGTTGACCTCCCCCTTGACAACCTGGATTTGCTCTAGGCTCAGGTATTTCACACTTGGTCCACGACAGGAGTTTTTTCTCTGGCTTTTTAAATATTGATGGTGGTCTTGTCTTTCTTACTCTTTAGTTTTAGCGTCATCTTATTGTTTTCTTATTCCTGTTCTGTTTTTTGTATCGTTTCTGTTAAGTCTCCCAGAAGGAGTGACGTGTAGAGACAATGCCCGCTGCAATGGTTTATCGGGACGGGATGACCTGGGGAGCACGCAATGCACGTGAGAGGCAGAGGGGACATGAAAACGGATTGTGATGATGCATATACAACTCTTTTAAAAAGCAATTTAACTATGGAAGCGTGTGATCTGTGAATTTTTTTTTTTGATCTGTGAATTTTATATCAAGAAAGCTCCTGGAAAAAAAATCCAAACTTGACCAATGGTTACCATGGGTGATGGCGGGAGCGTTCTTGCTTAGGGGCATTGAGCTTATGCTAACGATGGTGGAACAATTTGGAAGAGGACACCAATAATGGCTGTACAACATGGAGTATAATCAAGTTGTTAGAGAATGTTCTGTTGTGTATGTTTTTTCCAGAATTAAAAAATAATTACACAAATAACAATGAGAATAAGGAAGAAGAAAATGTTCTAAAACTGACTGTGGTGAGGATGGTACGACTCTTCTTGACACAGTTGAACTATTGAATTGTGCGACGTGTGGATGAAGTGCCAATAAGACTTTAAAAAAAAGGATTTTCAGTCTCTGAGCCGTGTGGGAGCAATTCTGCCCTGCTCGGTAGGGTGGCGCAGTCAGTGCCAGGAACACTAGGTGGCCATCCAGCCTGGGGAGGGGCCTGGAGCCCACCTTGCTTCAAAGGGCAGCCACCACCTGGCCCTGCAATGTGAGAAATGGGGTCTGGGAAATTTATTTTTGAAATGTGAACCTTCTTAATAAATAACTATTGGTAACCAGAGTGCTGTAAAGGAAAATTTCGGGGGTGGGGTGGGGAAGCCATGTTTAGGCTGCAACCTCTGATTTGTTGTGTTATTGACAGGAGGCTTCACCCACTTGATTGTGAGCTTCTTCTCCAGGGCTTCTGAAGTCAGGCAAGAGGCAATGTTTGTGTATGTGCATGTGTGCACCTGTGTATATGTGTACATGTTTACATGTATGCATGTATGTAGAGATATACACCCGTGTATGTGTACGTGTGTATGTACATGTGTACGTGTGCAGATGTGTACGTGTAGGTGTATGTGTGCATATATGTACATCTGTGTGCGTGTGTACGTGTAGATGTGTTTACACATATGTGCATGCATGTGCATGTACATCTGTGTGTGTGTGTGTGTGTGTACATGTGTGTGTGTGTGAGAGCATGCGTGGAGAGCTACAGTTGCAAAGAGCAAAGCCTCCAGCTCGCCGCAGAGAAGGAGACTGGAAAGTAGGCTGGAACGCTGCGCCACAACGATGCTAAAGGGACCCTGCGACCACCAGAGGTGCCTTCTCTCCACGTCCCGCTGTCACCAAGTCCCACACAGGGCACCGCCCGCAGGGCCGGCTGGCCGAGGGGAGGGCTGCGAGGAGGTGGATGAGAAGCATCTCAGCCTCGCTAAGCAGTGAGTCACATTTCCATGTGACGGGCGCAGTTCACACTTTGTAAGGGACAGGGAGCAGCCGAAGCCTGACTTTTCTAAATATACCAGCCGAGCCAAACTGCTGCCCGGCTGGGAGCTGAGGTTCTGGATGGATGGACAGACAGACAGGAGGTTGGGCGAGCCTTGGGAGGCCACATTTGTGAACGTAGTAGCAGCAGCGCCTTGGGTTCCACTCCTGAGACCTGGGGCCTGCTGGATCAGGGCAGAGCCCATAGACTTCCATTCCTGGGTAAACACCTGAAGGAACTTGGTGAGACCCACACAGGCCCAGGCTAAGATGTACAAAGTGGTGGTTTCTGGGGCTGGTGGGGGGGCAGGGCACTTAAACCTCCTTGAGCCCATGATAAGCAGACTCTTCCTGATGCCCAAGTCCTGCCAGGCCTCCTGGCATGGATACCCCTGTCTGCGTCCTCCAAACTTCCAGGAATGGTCACTACCCATGTCCTCTCCCCAGGGACTGGTAGGTCTCCCCCAACTCCAAAGCTTCCAGGGTGGGCCACTGGGTCTCAGGGCCCGAGGCAGGAAGTGGAGACCCCTGGGGGGCATGGAAGCCCCTCGTGGACAGTCGAGGCACCTGCAGGCTGCTTTGCAGGGTGGGGTGTGTCTGTGGAAGGGCCTCTCAATCCTTGACATCAATTTCCAGCTCTGGACCAGTGGAGGTGGAGGTGCTGGCACCAGGCTGACATACTGCGAGGTTCTTGTGCAGTGTGGGCTGCAGGTGATGACAGGTGTGTGTATATGTGTATGTGTGTGTGTGTTCACGCGTGCGTGGGGCGTGGGTGGGGGGTGTCTTGGTGGAAGAGGCGGGCTATCATCTTCTATCCTTTACTGGGGACTCGGAGCGAAGCAGTCAGGGCTGCGGGCAGTCTGTGGTCAGCTCCTGCCGGCCGGCACCAAGTACCTTCAGGGAGAGTGGGGTGTGATTGCTGCCCCGGTGCGGCGTGGGGCGCAGGGCCAGCGCACCTCTGGGGAGAGGCGTGCCCTAGAAAGTGGTCAGCAGGTGCTCCACATGCCCACTGGCCCCGGCTGGTGGCAGGAGGCCCTCGCCAGGCTTCGGAGAATTCCTCAGACAGAACCCCTACTGTCAGAGAGCCGCTCTGCCACTGCCCAGCCGGGGGACAGATGTGTGCTGGGGTGCATGTGCGCCGCACACTCAAGTTACGTTCCAAGAGTGCACCCTCCCCCTGCACCCTCTGTGCTTCTCAGGGAACAGAGCCAAGGGTCACCCAGGGGCACTACCCAGTCTCCAGAGTCCGGAGAGGGTACCTGGGTGGGCCTGGCACATGGCATTCACCCCAAATGGGCTGATCTGCCTGCGCTCCCCAACACCTTTCCCCAGAGCAAAGAGGAGCAGCGTGACGGAGAGAGATGGCTGTGGCCCTCAGGCTCTCTGGGAAGAGGTTCAGATCCGACCTCTGTCCCTCATCAGAGAGGCCGTCCTTGATTGGCAGGCTCGGAGCCTTCGGGTCTTTCTTTCTCCAAAGTATGAACGGCTCGAACAACACCCTTGGGTCACCTGTTCACGTGTGTCCTGCCTGCCTCAGGGCCCCAGTGGGGTGCCGTTGCTGTCTTTGGGCGCCCTGGGTCGATTCTGACTCACAGAGATCACAGCGTACAGGGACAGCTGCCCCCGTTCATAAAGTCCTCTTCAGACTCATGCAACACACGCAATGACACTGAATACAGGAAGATCCCAGGCCAGTGGGTCGGAAGTCTTGTGGATCCAGTGATGGTAGAAAGATCTCAGCGCTGGCAGGGGTCTCCACGGAGCTCCTCCAGCTCCAGGGCTCTGGCTCCATCAGTGTAGCTCCATGTGGCTGGTCAACAGGAATGTCTCGCAGAGAGTGTGTTGCCTCCAGCGAGCTATTTAACTCCTTCGTGCCTCCAAATGAGGTCATCAAGCTGCGACCTGATTGACAAGCTAGACTCCACCCCTTCCTCTGGTTGACAGATGTCATTGCCACAGTTCCCACTCACTTTGAGCCCGTCGTTGCCACCACTGTGTCAGTCCATCTCCTGGAGGGTCTTGTTCTTTCTACGCCGCCCCGCCACTTTACCATCAGGATGCCCTTCTCCAGAGAACGGTCTCTCCTAATCACACGGTAAGATCCCTTGACCAAAGGTAGCTGCCTGTTGTGGATATCTTTGCCAAAATTAGATATATATAAAAGTACAGGGGAAAAGAATATGTTCTACAATGGATTGTGGCAGAGACGGTACACCACCTCGCTATGGTTGGACTATGGAATTGTATGTTGTGGGTAAAGCGCCAATGAAACTGTTGAACAACAATAAAGCTGGCTGCCTTGGCGTCCAGTGCCGAAGGGAATGCGAGCCTTAATTCCCGGGAAGGATTCCAAGGCCCTGCTCCGTTCCCTCCCAACTTGTCTCTGTTCTTCCCAAAGGAAGAGGAATGCTGACCTTCATGCTCATGCGTTGAGTCGGCTGAAGCTCGTTTGCTAGTGAGAGCGCGCGGGCTCCTCCACCCACACAGCCCTAAGTGGTAAGTGGGGCCACACTTGCTCTTTCTCCTGGGTGCCCTCATCCTTCCCAGCCACGGCCTAGGCCAGCTGGGTGTCTGGCATGGCAGGGCACACTCTCCACCTGGTGGCTTCTCCCCTGGCTCTGATGGTGTGCTGGACTGACCTCTGTCCCCTCAACCTAGATGCTACGACGAAGAAGAGTGGCATGTGGCGAGGTGGGGGACAAGCAGGCCTCACTCACAGGGATTTCCTGGATCTCCTTAGGGGAGGAAGCAGGGGAGTCCTCAGTGGGTCTGCCCAGCCTACCAGAACGCTGCCCTGGGGCTCCGGCCGTGGTGAGCCTGCTCTTCCTTCTGCAGGCTCCTTCACTGGGGTCCGCAGATGAGAAAGGCCAGTTCTAGGTGGGATTGGGTGCTGTTTACTCCAAAATCACACGATGACTTCTGACACACCCAGCAGGAGTGCACGCCCGGGGCCAGGTTGAAACACAGGCTGAAGAGTGTGCACACGACTTCCTAACAAGGGGGGCTCCGGTCGCCCTGGGCCGCAGGGCCTGATGGGGAGAGCCATGCTGGAGTGATGAGAAGGCAGAGGAGGAGGTGAAGAAACAGATGAGTGTTGCCGGCCGACTCCTTGAGACACCAGGAGAAGCAAGGGTGAAAGGCCTAGACGGGAGGGACTTGCTGGGAGCTGGCAAAGGGGAAGCTCAGAAAGGGGAGCACGTTAACTGGGCCAGGTTTCTGAGGAGGGGGGGCGTGCAGGGAGACGGAACCTTCTGGAGGGACCTGCAAAAGCAGATACCTACGCTTTATGCTGGATCACGGGCTGTGGTACAAACGCTTTTTATTGCTCTGTGAGTATGTGTGTGTGTGGCAGGGGGCTGGGTAATTTTCTCCCCCCTAAAAAGGAGGCAGTAGGTCAAATAAGTCTGAGATCCGCTGGTTCCAGAGCAGGGAGGTGGCTTTGGCTTTGGCGAGGGGCCACCCTTCCCGCTGTGGCGGAAGGGAAGGACAAGGGGAGCTCGGTGCAGGCTGGCTGATAGACTCCGTGGCAGGGCAGGGCAGGCCCTGCCCACGGAGGGCTGGCTTCTTGGAGAAATGGCGGGGTGGGGGTTGAGTCAGGTTCCATTCCGGAAGGAAAGTGAGACAGAGACCATGGGGCTCCTGGCAACCCCGAGGCCGGACCACTCTCGGCGTGGCCGTGTGCTGGGTGCCTGCAACAGGGGGCAGTGAACACGACCGACAATGCTGGGAAGCAGGATGGGGCAGGAGATGGTAGGGCAGGAAGGAGGGTGTGATGGACAAGGCTGAGGGTCCACTAGGTTGGGGACAGGCAGAGATGAAGGAGCATCCGAGGCAGGGCAGCAGTCGGTTCCAGCTCTGTGTCACACGGTGTCCCCAGCTAAGTCAGGGCCTCAGGTTGGTTTCCTGGGTGGAGTGCTGCCAGGAGCAGACCTGAGAGCGGCTCTGGTGACGAGGGTCCACACTGTGAGCTGATGTGCACAGAGGCCGCCCGGAACAAACAGCACTATGAGTCTAGAGCAGAGCTTCCCAAAACGGTTTGGCCTACCGCCCCCTTTTCAGGGCAGAAGACCCTCAGTGATCCCCTCCCCTGCAATGAGGGGTGTTTGTATGACTGGCAGCCTTTCATCCCGGCTGAAGTGCAGGTATGTGCTTTTGCAGGCCCGCTGGCATGTTCCAGATACCTACTCTTTATCCTGGACGACGCAGCCCTCTGGTCGGTCCAAGGAGCCCTGATGGCCTAGTGGTTAAGTGTTGGGCTGCGATCCACAAAGTCAGCAGTTTGAAACCACCAGCTGCTCCGTAGGAGCGAGACAGGGCTGTCTACTCCCTTAAAGAGTGACAGTCTCAGAAACTCACAGTTCCACTCTGCCC
Organism: Echinops telfairi; assembly: GCF_000313985.2. Lineage (NCBI taxonomy): Eukaryota > Metazoa > Chordata > Mammalia > Afrosoricida > Tenrecidae > Echinops > Echinops telfairi. The sequence continues at coordinate 1,896,832 of NW_022103914.1, forward strand.
TACAGGGTCACCGTGAGTCGACGCTGACTTGAAGGCAGGGGGTTGGGGGCTTGGGTGGTTCCAGGGCCCCCAGCGGGTGCGGTCGTTCACGTTGGAGCCACTGGACGAATCAGGCTTTGGGGCACTGCTGGCCCAGATCCCACAGACAGCATGGGAAGCGGGGTGAGTGTGGAAGGTACCGTGGGCCTCAGGGACACAGCTTGCGTGACAGGGATGGGTTCTGGCAGTGGCGGGGTAGCAGTGGACAGTAGCAGCTTGTGGTTTAAGCCTGAGCCACACCCCGGGCCTCCCAAACAAGCAAATTCATACCGCCTTTCTTTCTCACCCTCTTGAGAATAGAACTCCTGAACACTTCACTGTGCTCATTCAGAACCTGGACAAGGACCAAGAGGCAGTTGGACAAACAGAATGAGGGAGTGGTTTCAGATCAGGAAAGGTGTGCATCAGGGCTGGATCCTCTCACCCTCCGTGCTCAATCTGTACGCTGAGCCAATCATCAGAGAAGCTGGATTCTATGAAGAAGGGGGCATCGGGCCGGAGGAAGGATTACTAACAACCTGCGACATGCAGATGACCCTACCTTGCTTACTGAGAGCGAGGAGGACATGAAGTCCTTGCTGATGAAGGCCCAGGGTTGCAGCCTTCCGTGTGGATTACCACTCGATGTACAGAAAGCCCAAACCCTCCAACTGGACGGACAGGGAACTCCATGGTGCATGGAGCCTTCTGACGGAAGTCGTCACGGAATTCATCTTGCTTGGCTCCACAGCCAACACTCAAGGGAGCAGCAGGCAGGAGACCCACCGAGGCCCTGCCCTGGGTCCACGGCAGCAGATGACCTTTAAAAGGGTTGGAAAGGAAGGATGTCACTCTCAGGACTAGTGTGCGCCCGACCCAGGCCATGGTACCGTTCCATCGGCTCCTGTGCCTGCGAAAGCTGGGCAGGGAATAAGGGACAACCAAAGAAGAATCCCTGCGTGTGAACTGTGGTGCTGGAGACTGCCAAGAGAGCCTTCATCTCCCGTGCTCTGGACGTGTCGTCAGGAGAGCTCAATCCCTGGAGAAGGGCGTGAGGGTGGCTGTTCTGTTGTGCATCAGGTCGCTGTGTGTGCAACGGAGAGCAGTCTGGGCGTACTCCAGCCGGGGCCGCTGACCCCCGGGCTCGCCACGCAAACCTTCATTTACCTATGTTGTGACGAGGATTTATTGAAAATGAGGATGGAAAAAAAAAATAAGGCTTTAAAAACTAGAGGAAAGAAAACACCCGGGACTCCCCTTGTCTCCAGTCTTTCATTGCGTACGGGGCTGTGGCAGTAGATAGATCACCAGGCCTTTCTTCCTCTTCGTCTTAGGGTGGTCGCTCCACTGAAACCTGTCCACAATCATAGTGGCCAAGTCTCCACCGGCAGACGGTGGTGGTTGCTCTGGAGCTGCCCAGGCTGGGAGTCAAACCCTGGTCTCCTGCATGGAAGGCAGACATTCTCCCAGCGAGCCACCATTGCCGCCACCTGTTTGCCATGGGTGTCTGATACACCAGGCATTATGCCGTGAACCTTTGGAAATCCTTCTGATTCCCAAGGTCAACCAGCTTTCCCCCCTCACAGAGGTCTCTGCCAAGGGAATCAGTTACCCGGGGTCTTCCAAGGCCCCCACCTTTCAGTGACTTAATGGGTGGGGTCCTCAGGGGCTGAAGGGCTTCGGTCGGCCTCTCTCTCATGGGCAATCTGAGCTTATTTGGGAGTAAGTCCTACCTTATCACCCGTTGTGCCTGAGATAGAGGTGAGGGGAAGCCACAGCACCCTACAACGGAGGTCAAAACTCCCTACCCATTCTTTTATGCCAATGACCTCATGCAAAAACTCTTGACGCCAATCACGGTGGGTCTTCGTACCGTTTTTCATCCGCTAAAGAAGTAATTTGGAGGATTGAGGAATTCCCAACAGCCAGAGGGAAGTTAGGAAGCCTTCCCCCTTGGATCATGAGACTTTTATTAACACGCTGCTCTTTTAAACCACCATCCGAATACCCTCTGGATTCATTCAGCGTGACGGGTTAACGCTCTCTGATGGGAAAACCGGCAGCAGCAGGCTGATCGTTTTCCGAGTGTGCGGAAGCCTTAGCCCCGAGAATACCTCAAGGGCACAGCTCAGAAACAGGTTAGTGAAATACTGAGTCAGCATGCCGTCGTGGTTATACGTTGGGCTGCTAACTGTAAGGGCAGCAGTTTGAAACCAGCAGCCACTCCTCAGAACACAGAGTTACTCGCTTGAAGAGTTAGTCTCGGAAACGCACCGGGTCTTTCTATGCTGTGCTGCCAGGTCACTCGGAGTCAGCTCACGGCAGCGAGTTCTTAGAGACTCCCCAGGTACTTGTCTTCAAGTTCTGGAAGGTTTAGCAGGAGAGGAAACTTTGTTTTAAACCAGACTTCTCGCTCAGACTCTGGGCCCCGTCACCACGCAGAACGAATGGTGTGGCCTTCATTCCGCATACCTGGCTTGGACACCGACCACCCCCGTGGGATAGGACTGGGGAGGAAGGCACCACCCGTGAGCCGCAGTTGCTGATGGACACAATCCAGTCTCTCCCTCTTGACGACCGGGAGCCTGTTCCGGAGGGAGAAGCGTCCCGGCACAGAGACGCTGTTCAGATCTGTGAGAAACACTGCAGCCCTGGAAGCAAGCAAGTGCACTCCAAGCCAGTGTGTCCCGAACACGCTGCAGACAGGAATCCTCTGGTCCAGACACGGCCTTATAAGGTGGCCTGACATTTTCTCATGGCTCAGCCACCTGCTAAAAATATCTGCAGACAGGGTTCAGAGCGGGACCTGGCTTCCCAGAACATCTCAGACATTAACGAGTGCGAACACCTGCTTTATGACCCAGCCGCTAAGTTTTGGCATTTCCAAAGCCAAGTTCTCCGTCTGCAGCCGGTGAAAAGGAGCATGCTGCCAGGCACGATGGGAGCCGTTGTCTTTTGTTTTGCTAAGCAGTATGCCCTGTACCCGAACGTGCTTTCAAAGCGGCCTGCCTTTGCTTTATATGGCGAATGAAGATGCTTGACCCGCTATTAGCATGCCTTTCTGCCCCTTTGAGAGCCAGTCCTCGGATTGCAGTCCGGTGCCCCATCGCTTGTGGCGTGCTGCCCCCAGGCGGGCCAGCCCAGCTATGACAACGTGAAGGTGGAAATGGTTCTGCGGGCGCGAACCACGTGTGGCATCTGGAAACACATCTGGACAGCACGCGTGGAAAGCTGGAGAGGGCGAAACGCCGCCGGGGGAACAAGGCTGTGCTCTCAATTAGGGCACAGGAAACACACTTTTCCATTAGGAAAGGATTTACAAATGGGATCCAAGTTGCTTGAGTCCTCTCTCTGCCACACATCTTAATTTCCGCAAATCCAATGCTGGCCTCTTAGCGAAGTGCCTTTTGTGGGAACAAGGGGTACTTTTGGTAATGAGACTCACCCTTTTAACACTCATCATCTTTCTCGAGTTCAAAAAAAAAAATTAAGTCATCTCTCACACATCTAAAAGGAACTGCTGGTCAAAAACCAGCGCTCGCTCTCTCCTCTAACCCTCACCCTCAATTGTGGACAGGGGAATGTTAATAGGGAAGGCTATTTTGGCAAAAAGTTGCTTAGAACAATTTCACCACCACTAAACTGTGTAACAATGAGTCAGGCCATTGGTGAGGGTGCGTGCTTTATTTTCCCAGAGTTAGTTAATGGTGCCAACCTGGCCGACAAACACATGTGGGATTAATTGAAGGGCGGAGGGATAAATGGCTTGGTGAGCCTCGCCTTTTTGTGATGGTTGCAGCAGGGTGCAGCTGCCTTAGCAGTTCCCTGCTTCAACTTGCAAGACTGACTTCCTACAGGACAGAGATGCCGCATGGACCTACCCCGATGCAGCCCTGGGTGCTGGAGCAGCTGTGCGGAGACCCTGCCAGCGCTGAGATGCTTGTACATTCACTGACTCGGCTTTCCTCCTGCAGTCGGCATCATTACCTCTGTTTTGTGAGATGGAGGGCTTTGTGGATTAGTGTTGGACACAGGGATTAATGGGTTAATGATGGACTTGGGCAGCATTGGGTTGGGATGTTTTCGTGATGCACGCTTTCTTTACATAAAACTCTCTCTTATACATGAGTTGCTGTGGATTTGTTTCTCTAAAGTACCCAGACTAATACAGCCCCCCTCCTCCCTTCTTTTTAGTAAGATGGGGGTTGCAAAGCCAGTCCTCATTCCGGTGGGAGCAGCACAACACAGCAGTATTTTTGGAGTGCTGTGAACAGCGGTCCCTTAATTGTATGACTGGTTGACTCCTCTGGTGGGGGCTTAATGCATAACTGCCACCAAATACGGCAATGGCACATTAGAAAGCCCCGGCACCGCACGCTCACCCTCAGGTCATAAGGGTGCAGTTGCTGGGTCGGCTCTACGATGAACTTGGCCATCTAGTCCTGTTCCAGACGGAACCACTTTCCTCCTCCATAGAGAAGTCTGTTGTGGGCAGAGCAGCGTCTATTTGAGACATGGTTCTAACCTCTGTGTGAATTCTGTCTGAGCCAGGATCAGAAAGTATTTTGGGGAAAAAACATGCTCTTTTGAATAAGGACCACACTATTTTTTCTTTCTTTCTGATGCTGGCTTGCGATAACCTTTTTTTTTTTGAGGTTTGCACAACTTTTAAAAAAAAATCATTTTATTGGGGGCTCATACAACTCTTATCACAATCCATCCATCCATCCATTGTGTTAAGCACATTTGTTGCCATCATCATTCCACACTCTTTTAAAAGGCTACCCTGCCCCAAATTCTTTGTGATGAGAAAGTTTAAGTAAACAGAAAACTCAAGACAATCATACGGTTATCAACCATATCCCCACACTCTGGGTTTCAAAACAGCTAACATGTTGTTACATTTGCCTTGTCTCTGTGTATAAAAATACATGATCTTTTCAGACGGTCTGAGGTATGCCAAGACAGCACTGTGGCCTTTGACACCAGTGAGAGGTCTCTGTACTCAGAGACCCAGGTGGGTGGGGCTACAGTATCTCTGGAGGGAGTGTGCCTTCATCGGAGGGGAGCCCACGGCGTTACAGGGCAGACACCCCAGGTCTCACCCTTCCACGGCTGCTCACGAGGTACCTTCTGGTCCCTCGGGGGGTGGGGGTGGGGGGGTCTGTTCAAGTCTGGGAGGCATTTTCTGGATTAGGCGTTTGGACTTCACTCAATTTTATTGAAATACAAGATAGGCATTTCTGGGCAACAGTAGGTCCCCTCTCAACTTGCACTAGAAAAGTCAGGCGCAAACCTCTCTAATATATTGGTTTGCTGCATATGATACCATCTACTTTTATCACACTAAAAATGAGAAATGCAAAAGTGCCTTGGGAATAAAAGTAATTTGGGCACTATGACTTCCCTGCCAAAACCCCCCAGAAACCCAACCAAAAAAACCACTGATTCTGACTCACAGAGACCCTGTAGACTTGCCTCTTGGGGTTTCCGAGACTTTAAATCTTTTTTTTTTTTTTGCCTTAAAAAAATTATTTTAATAAATCATTTTACCGAGGGGCTCTTACAACAATCCATACATCCATTGTAAAGAGCACATTTGTACAGATGTTGCCATCATCATTTCCAAACCATTTTCTACTTGAGCCCTTGGTATCAGCTCTTTTTTCCCCTGCCTCCCTGATGAACCCTTGATGACTTATAAGTATTTTTATTCTCGTATTTTACACCATCTGCTGTGAGACCTTAAATCTTTACAGGAGTAGAGAGCCTCATCTTTTAACCCTATAAAACCCAATACTGCAAGCGCACTGCCATGGCACTGGCTCCGACGCATGGGGTCCTACAGGACAGGGCAGAACTGCCCCGGGCCTCGGAGACGGTCATTCTGTAAGGGAGTCGAAAGTTTCGTCTTTTTCTTCTAAGTGCAGAACCATCGTGAATGGCAAAAATAGGATTTGAAGCCAACACAGAAACAGAATGGGAGTTCTTCCATGGGCCTGCCTGCTGCATTCGGGCCGATGGGTGTGGGGAAACCATTAGACTCGTTCAGTGCTTCAAGTCCAGGCAGAGCACACACTAGTTTATTTGGAAATGCAACACAGATCAGTATTTTATGAATACAACTTATTACTACATTAACAGGTAAAAACAGCTTCCAAATGCATGCATAGAAATTTAAGCATAGTCTGTGAACTCCTCGTGTTTAAATATACAAAAAATACATTTAAATTATATATAATTTTAGTGAATCAAAGACTTATAAAATTACAATTTTGGTCTTCACAACATAGAAAAAATACAAAAGTGACTGTAGAGATGGTTGTATAATTTTGTTGACCCAAATTTCAAAAGAGCAGTACGTACAGAAGTTGATGCGTTACACTCTTTGATCTGAAACTCAGGATGGAAAACAATTTGCAGGCTGGACCACATCAATGCCGACCCTGTATCATCACAAATAGCCAAAACCAAAACAGAGAAGTGGGAAAGGGAGGGTGCTATCTCTTCGTCTCGGTCTTTAAACTGTCCCTGTGGGAAGTTCTCTCAGGAGGCAGTGTTCTGTCTGGGCGGACAGCGCTGTGTCCCGTGGTGACCTCCCGGTGCTGTCTCTGACAGTGTTCAATACACTAAAGGCAAGATCCCACCTGCACAACACAACACAGCTTCTGGCTAGCACGCAAGCTGTCCCCACCAGGAGAGGACCCCCATGGAGAACACGCCTTTGACTCTGCCCCCCCGACGAAACCGCTAGGAAATACCCGCCCGACACCACCTTCCTCCTCCTCACTTCAGGAGGAGATGTGGTATTTGGTGGCGCTGGCTGTTCTCGATTTAAGACGACCACCATTTCAAAGGAGAAGTGAGTCTGTGTTAGGGGGAGAGAAACCAGTTTCTGTGGGGGGGGGTGG
>NW_022103914.1:1903860-1928188 GCF_000313985.2 Echinops telfairi
CCACTCCTCTGGTGCCAGCATTTCAAATGGCCAAGCACAAAATCCATGCCAGGGATGAGCCCCTTTTTCACAAAGGGGAGTTGTCTGCTGTGTTCCTGCTGCCAAAGTTCAACTGGGGGGCTGTTGGCCTTAAGGAGGGCAAGAGACGGTAACTGGGGCTGGCACAAAGCCCGCGTCCGGGCAGCCCTTCCTTGACAACAGCCTCGCTGTCACCCCAGCGGGTTCCGGTTTCAGGAGAGACATTTCAGGAACACAGCTTCTCTGGACCCCACGGCTTCCACTGTCAAGCTCAGACACAGACAGGCTCCGCCCACCACGCCTGGGTGCAGCCCACGGAACCCAGGCAGCAGAATGTTAATGTTCAATTCAAAAACCAATTTATGCCACACCTGCCGGCATTATATTATATATGCTGGCTGCATATTTTCTCCTCATTTTCATCTCAGTTTTTCAAGGTTCTATGAAATAAGCCTTGGAAAAATTAGTTCCCCATTATGGCACGCCTCTGATATTAGCAATTATATCTCAAAATAACTACTCAGTAAGCAAGACTTTTAAAGTTTTAACAATGAAACAAAGGAAGAAAGCAAAACAGCCAGGACCGCATCCTGAGACCCATAACGAAAGCCCCACCAAGAGGTGGCACTCACGAAGATGAGACGCATGTCTGCACTAGGCCCCCTGTCCGTCCTCAGAGTCCGCAGGCAGCCACGGGGCGCCAAGGCGGTGGCTGTGGTGAGCGTGGCTGCCTGGCTACTCCCTTGCCCATTTTCTTGCTTTTGGACTTAAACCTTGGTGGGACTGAAAATAGGATTACAACCAGGAAAAGTGTCCCAATAGAGGCGCTGAATGAGAATTTGAAGCTGAAGTAAAAGCAGTGGTGTATACACCTCCTCCTGGGCGGGTTCCGGACTTGGTGTCTGTCCACAGACACAGCATCCCTGCTCTCAAGAGCAGTTCCCTATGCTCAGCCCAGCTGCTCGCCCCTCGGAGCCAGCATGGCCACTGGCAGACGCACACGTTTCTGAGGGGGCCGGAGCCCCTTCTTTTCCTTTCCTCAGACTGTCATTTTGTGGCTGAGCCCCCGCTCGGGGAGGGTCTTCACAAAGCACATACACGGATTAAATTCAGACACGTCCGTCCCTCAGTGGCAGGCAGAAATGATTTGGTTGGAAACAAACAAAGATCGGGTTGTTTCCGGATTATGGGCACTTCCCCAAAGCGTCACAGGCATGTACCTTTTGTCACCCAGTCACTAGATACGCGGGGACAGCGCCGACCCTAACTTCAGAGCATTCCGGGGAACAGTTTACCACTTCAAAAATACAAATAGTTTCCAGCATGCAGCCAAGCACATTGCAAGGGGAACCCTAAACACACTGCAGACAAAACAAGCGGGCGGGCGGCTGCACTCGGACCTGGGGTCACGTCCGGATGGCCGTGAGGGCACAGGATGACAGAAAATGCCCAAGGCCTTCCTCCAGCCCTCCCAACTACCAGGACTTTCTGGCTCGGAAGGGCATGCTGAAATGGGCCAGGCGGATGTCTGAGCATTAACAGCCTTGTTCTAAGCTGATTTTATAAAATCCCAGGCCCAGTGTCGTACTGGATTTTGGTTTTGGTTGGTTTTTATTTATTTTTTCCATATTTAAAAATAGTTCTTAACTTATTTTTCTATGAAACATTTGGGAACTCAAAAAGTCTGCAGCATTTTTTGATCATTGAAAAGTTTTTGTTGCGTTTTTGGGGCAAGAGCCGGAACTATTCAAATTTCTTGTGTTCTTCAGTGTGCGAGAGGACCTTTCTTCGCTGGTGCATCATGTGGAAGTATAACTGAGGGAAAACTGCGAAGGAGAGAAACGAGAGCTGGTCAGGGAAGGGCTGAAAGCTGCACGTCATACCGGGGCACATGGATCTGAGGTCATCTCCAGCCACAGGAAGCAGGGAGAGTGGAATGGGGCAAGGGAGAGCGAGTCTGCAGCGTGGGTGTGAACTGGAGAAACCAGACCCCTTCCTGATACAGCGGAGGGGATCCCACGCTCAGGATCTTTACCACCGGAGGAGGGTCTGGTGACGGAGCTCCTCCGACGACTCCTGCTGGAGGCGGCAAGCAGCTGCTGACCAGGCTCCGGGGTTCTCACCCTCAGTGCAGCCCCTGCCACGGCTCTGACACGAGGGGCACTCGCCCTACCTAAATCCCAAGTGCCTGGCATTCTGTAAAGCAGCACTTCCTGAGAAAGGGGGAGTCTGGGGGCAGGAGTGCTGAGACCTTTGATGCGAATACAACAAAGGCAGGTCTGAACATGAAAAAAAAAAATTCTTATGAAAAATAACCAGTTCCCACTGGCACTGATGTTTCTGTTGCTACTCCTTTGACAGGGCACTCTAAAGGGTGCTGTCCCCTTGAGAGTCTGGACATCAGAAGCAGGAGGCCCATGGCAAGATCTGCTGGGAACAGCCCCTTGATCTGAAGGGATCCCAGCGGGATGCAGCATCCTTATGCGAGTCCAAGCCCCGCGCGGGACAAGCCTGCATTACCTTCATCCCACAAGAGATGAAAGGAAGCGGTGAGCAGAGAAGGGGCCCTAGGTACAACCAAAAGTGAAGGCTCAGAAGTGCGTACCTCCTTTGGACCTGGGGCCCCCGCGCTGAGCACCTCCTAGACCCTGCGGAAGACTGATACCAAGGTACACGGCGATCCCAGGAAGACGGGGATCAGCGCCGTTGGAAGACCTGAACCTTTTCCTCTCGAGCTTCCTCGAGGGCTGGTGCTCTGGGTTCAACCTCCTAGCCTCTTACACCATGAGAAAATGAACGTGTTTGTTCAGTGAAAAGAAAAGAAATAAACGGGGAGGGCAGTTGTGGGTTCCTGGGACTAACCTGTGGGGGCGGGAATGCTAAGTCCCCACACACAACACCCACTGCGTCCCTGCTGCGAAATGCTATTCCAGGGTGTGTGGGTTTGATAAGGGTTGCCATAAACTAGGTGTTGAAGACCACGTTTAAAAACAACCCAAGAAGAGATGGTCTTGTTGGTATGATACAATAGCCTTCCTTCTCCCAACAGCTCAAATCTCTATTTTTCAGAGAGTAGTTTTCATTTCAGGGAGCTCGGTTTCTACTACTGCCAACTCGCCAGTCAGCAGTGTCCTCCTCCTCAATGGGACGAGGTGGCCAGGCTTCCTCTGCTCCTCCCCGAGCCCGCCAAGACCCCAGTGGGTGATGTGCACAGACTTCTGCTGGCTGCCCACCAGGCCCGCGCTGCATAGGGCCAGCCGCACACGTTACTTTCAGGCAGGAAGCTGTTCACAGAAAGGACCCAGTTTATATGTATAATAGCGAGAGGACTATTTTGGTATGGAAGCCAGAAATTTGACAAGCTCTATAACGTAAAATCTGGAAGTTATGATATTAAGCCATAAGGAATGCTAACTGTGCTCACTGACACATGGGGGCCGGTCAATTTCTGGCCTCTGCGTGAGGAAAGAACAGCTTTGAGCTTTGGCTTGGCTGCCCTGGAGGGTGGCATTGGCCTCAGGGTGACATCAGAAGCCCCTCGGGGAGAGGAGAAGGGCCCAGGTAGCAGCCACTCACTGGTGGCTGAAACAAGATGGCCTGGTACACCCCCACCCCCACAGACAAGGCTGTTGGCCAATGCAAAAACATGGGGACAGACATGGCCCTTCGCTCCCTTCAGCTCCCAGCAGTCTCTGAGGGCCCCAGAAGGAAATGTGTGCGGTGGGAGTGGGGGTGGGGGTGGGGGGCAGTGACTTCTCGGTGACCAGGCCGGGATGACACTATCGGGCATTGTCTCCTTCTGAATTACCCATGTGTTCAGAGGGAACCCAACTAAAATGGCTGAAACCGTGCCAGCGGTGTGGCTTCTACTTTTAGCTCCACGGAGGAAAACACTTGAGAAAGTCTCACGGGACAATGGGCCACTGCGAGTCCTCTGCTCGCTGTTCAGGGCACACAGAACACAGAGGCCTGCTCTGCACGCACCTCTCCGTGGGTGCGAGGGGCCGTGGGCGCCACCAAGGAGACGGCCACTCTCCGCGATGGAAATGCATGCCCGCAGCTCAGGTACATGGGGAGTCACCCCTGTCTCCCATCCCCTGTCGTCGGGTCCAAGGACAGTGGGGTCGTCCCAGGGGGGCTGTGGAAACCTTGGCGCCCCTGCGTGGGACTGGCCCTGACTGTCCGCAGCTCGCCAGCAGAGTTCCACAGGGGCAGTTCTGCAGTGTCCCTGATGGCAGACCCTGGTGTGGGTGTGGCTGTGCAGCCAGCGCTTCAGCTGCACGAGCAGCCAGGGGCAGGGCCGCGGGAAAGGAGGATCCGCTCATTATACCAACTGCTCACTACCTTGAGAAGAAACCTAAATTGGAGAAAGAAACCACATTTGGGAACAATAGGTAGCCTATCCTAACCTGACCTGTTCTGGGTACAAAACTTTGAAAGCTGGCCACGTGCAGCTGGCAGGAACGAACTGCGCAGGCAGGTCTCAATGTGCACCACCTAAATTACAGCCGCTGCCCAGGGGACGGGCACAGGCCAGCGGCCAGTCAGCGTCAGCAGACACCAAAGGTGATTTGTAACAGTGGCTGTGGCTGGGCTGCCATCTGGAGGTAGAGAGGGGCTCGGAGATTGGACGGGAATCTTTTGGTCTCTAGGTGAGACCCACCCTTTCCTTGGATGGTAAGATTCTAGCTGCTATCACAAAGATAGAGTGTTACTCTCTTCCCAAGAGGAGGCCAAGCCTAGGGGGCGGGGAAGGATATGAGGTGCAGAAAGCAGAGTCTGTGGGGGCACGTCCTGCCTGCGCTCCAGAAAGACAGCTGTCCCAGGCCTGCATTTTCTCTCCTCTCCCCTGCACCCTCCAGGGCCGAGAAGAAAGCCCCATGGAACTGGGGGTGCTTCCCTTCCCTTTAGGAATCCTGTCATGGGCCCCGCCCTATTGAGAGGTCAGCAGGCAGAGGCCAGAAGGCTCGCCGCTGCTCGGTCACACCGAGGACCAGGCGGGGTGACAGACAGGCTGGGCTGCGGAGCTGCTTCTGCCCCAGGTAGGTGGCTCAGGGTTTTTACCTTTCAGGTTGGAAGTGCCATGGCCTTTGGCCACCACAGCCACGTCACCAGAGGACTTGACAAGTCATAGTGGACTCTGCAAGCAGAGCAGAAGTGCATACAAGAATTCCTCTACGATAAATGTTCACGTGTAATTTGGACGCGTTTCTTCTCACCACGTGACTGCCAGGGAAGGACACAAACATCGCTGATGACAGGTAGGTTGATTGAGTTGGTTACTGCTGTGGGCTGAAGAAAAACCAACCCTGCCTCAATTTACCTGGGACGTGTGGTGGGGGAGGGCAGGGCGGAGGACAAAGCACCTTTTGTGGACGGACTAAAAGAAGACCCGTGGTTACAATGGCTTTGGAAACAGCTGAATGAGAAGACACTAATGTCCTTAGGTGTAAGAGGACCCGTCTGCACACACGAAGACACCCACAGGATGCACAACAGGACATCACAATTTGAGGGAAAAACTATTCTCAATTCCTCAGCACACAGCACTCACCTTACATGTCGTTTTCTTTCTGCTATCATGTGTGCTGGTGGGCACATATGATAATAACCCATACATGCTAACCTTTCTTCCTATTATGAAAATACCTGGAAGTCATTCTGAAGAGAACATGAGGCCCCATTCGGAGGGTCTTCCTGCTCATTCCCAAACAAGAACATGAGGAATGTGGGAAATGAATCTACTTTTACTTTGTTTTGTTTCCAGTTAACTACTAATCCCTTAAAAACAAAATAACCATTTATTCTGAAAAAATAAACAATGCAAGCGTCTCTTTTACAATGTTCTCAAACACCATACTGAGTGGTTCTCAAGGGACAGAACAATCACACCAAGGCAAGCTCTCTGATGGCCGCTCCCCAGCTGTGCAGAAATGAAAGCCAAGCCCACTGCCACCACCAGTCTCGCTCCCAGTGACCTGGTCAGCTGGAGCCCATGCACTTGAGGGCTTGGGAGGGAAGCGGGTGGCCACGTGTTCTGACGGAGCAGGCTGAGCTCTTAACTGCCATGCCACCTGGGCTCCTCCCCACCCTGAATTTGCCCCTAGTAGAGAAGGCCCCAGCTCGGGGTTCTTTCACACCTCATTCTGAGCAGGGCTGAGTTCCAGCAGCTGTGCTAGCAGGGCACCTCTTTATTCAACCACTGCCAGAGAAAACTCCTCAGCTGTGAGCCTTCGATCAAAGCCAAGGCTCTCCCCAGTACATCAGAGATACCCATTTACTTGGATATGGCATTAAACAAGCAAAGAGGTTCAAAACGCTTGGTTAATGCAGAACCAAGTTTTTAAACAGACATACAGACATAAATAAATATAGGCAGAAATGTTTACTTACGTGGAATGTAAGAGATCATGACCAGAATTAGGAATGTATAATAGTCGAAGGAGAAATTGTACTTGTTAGGTAAACTGATGGAGTACAGGCCCGCCTGTCTGACAAAGGGCAAGGCGGCGTATATGGTGAGCAACTCTCCCGACACGCCCATTGGGTACAGGACAATGAAAAGTGTGTACCTGGAACAAAACAAAGAGCGGTTACTGGTGTGAAGACAGCCTGCACTGAGGGAGGGAGGGAGGCACTCCCATCCTGCTCACACAATAGGCCCTGCCTGGTCTTCTAGCGACTTAGGGTTGATCACATTTGTAATGGCGGGAAAATGATTTAAACAGTGGGAAACAGGGTTCCATTCAAGATGTTTACAAGGCAGTGTTTGAGAAGGGCTGGCGGCAGATGCATGCTTCTGAATATTCTACATTAGATGTGTTCAGTCAGCCTCAAAACTTGGGCTGACTCAATAGACCACTTCTTAAAGTAACCAAGGTGATGGCAGAGGCCTTAGGTAAAGCAACAATCCTTCCCCGTGGGATAAGGCAGGAGGAGCTGGGGTATGGAGGGGGGCATGGGAGGAGATATTGGATCAGGATAGCTAAGAAGCCCTGCACCAAGCAGCAAGTGTAGTCTGTGGACTGGGGAAAAAACCAACAAAAACCCAGTAAGTATATCATAGTATGTATATGTTATAATTTTTCATATGTCAGTGCAAGCTACTGTGATAGATGAAAGCATTAAAGAAGGTAAAAATATAAAATCATAACAGTAGGTTTTGGTCATTAACTTTCCAATAAAACAGACACAGACACACAAGCTGTGGTTAGATGAACTGTCACGGTGTGTCACTAGGATTCCGTGGGCATTGGAACTAGCTGGAGGCCGTTCTGGAGCACACATGCTGCACAAGAAACCCCCAGCTCCGGTGTTAGCGCCTCGCTCGTGTCCAGAGCTCACAATAAGCCCGAGCTCCACGCTTCCAGGCACAGGGCCTGCGCCGAGCAATCTGTCAAACTGAAAGAAAGACATCTCCCAGTGCCAACTTCAGGGACAAAGGCTGTTCTCCGGCTACGGAGGATGAGGGACACAGATCTCTCTCTAACAGGTGCATCCAGGCTCCAGCACAACTTGGGCAGGCAGTTGTCATGATGCCTGCCCAGAAGGATTTCATATTTGATTAGTAACTGGTATATGTTTCCCATTCTCTAGTTTCTAAAAAAAAAGCAGTCTCATAATTGAAAAATGTTGACCACAGTTGGGTTACGTTGCTAGTTTAACCAGTAAATGCATACATTCTCTAGGAGCCACTGTTTTCCTTCCCTGAAATGAGGCATTTGGCCCCAAGACATCTCAGAGCCTCCCTTCTGCACTGCCACTCCCCGTGTGGTCTATTCTGACTCAGGCCCCTGCTCACCATGGCCTCCTGGGTTAGTGACCAGGGTCCAAAGAGGTGCTATCCGATCAGTTCTGAGCCTGACTCACCAAGTGCCCCTGGTAAAAACAATCAGACGGACAACAAAGTGAAGCGGACAGGCAGACAGACTCCCTCTTCCTGATGAAGCCCACAGACCCGCTTTCTACCCAACGCATCTCACACAGTCTTAGGTTAGAAGCCTAGAGGCAATGCGGAGGCGCGGAAGGGCAGGTGCACGATGCACGGTGTCAAAAGCTGGCCTCTGTTCCGCGTCTTTACCTGGCCCATTTGATGAGGTAAGGCAGGTGGTTTAGCAGGCTGAATGTATAAAAGGAGTAACGGATAATCTCTGTGACTGTCCACGCAATGACGAACAGGAGGACACAGTCTTCACTCTGCACCTGCAGGAAAAGAAAACAAACGCAAACCCGTGAGACTTTAAAGGAACGCGCTGAGTAACCGCTGTGTGAGGCCACGGGGCAGGAGTCAGGGGCCCGGCTGCAGCCTCAGAAGTCAGGGAGCCCCAACGAGAGTGTGCCCCGTGAGGCACTGTGCCCATCTGCTCCCTGCCAGGGACAGAAACAGGGAATGGGACTTGGGTGGCCCACAGGAAGCAGGACGCAGCCTGGGAGTGGGTTTCCGTACTTGCGAGCCTGTTCTGGAGAACGTGAACTGACATTTGTGGGGTAGGAGGGGCAGTGGGGAGCAAAGCAGCGAAGGCTGAGAATTTTGATGAGAATTCCAATTTGGCAATCAGGAATCTGAGAACAAGTAGAATGAAGTCGGAGAAGTCGAATGCAATGATTGAGACACAACGGGAGAGGAACAGACTCCAAAGTTGGGGTGCACGTAAGAAGGGGCAAAGCCAGGCACTATTTGGACAGTCTACTGATTCTTCCCCATCAGTGGAGCTCCCCCGGTTGGGTGACTGAACTCCCTGGGTTGGAACCACAGAGCTCTTGTTCAGCAGCTGTACCAAGGCCCCAACCCCGCAGACTCCGAGTAAGAACGTCAAAGTCATTGACATCGAGCTGACGCTAACTAACAGGGAGCCCCTCTGTGGGGTTTTGAGACCTCGGCTTTCTCCCAGGGATTGACTGGTGGTTTCAAACTACTGTTAACTGGTGGTGGGCGGCCCACTCTGCCGCCAGGGCTCCCTCCCCCGCCCCCCCAGGCTAGGTCTGGTTTAATGCTTGAACTATTAGAGAAGCTTCCAGGCAAATCCCAGGAGGCCAGCTAAAGCCGGAAAGACATTGGAATGCCCAGCCTTCTGAGTCGGTTTCATGCTGAAAACCAATAAAGTCATTAACAAGCCCCCTCTCCAAGAGACGTTCTCTCTGGATGCTTGCACTGCACATCTTGCACCAACTTTCAGCACCTCCGGACATCCGGCTCTGGCCATGCACCATGGGTTTTTGTCCTTGGAAACCAACACCGAGCTCTAATCCCTGTGGTTTCCTGGCTCCCACCAAGGCTGTCCAAGGCGGGGCGGTGTGAGCGAGACACCCCCCCTCCCCCAGCTCCACGAGGACTGGCCTTCTCCGCCCGCTATCAGCACACACGAACCCTCAACGTGTGCTTCTCCCCACCCCAATGCTCATAATTTTCCTGCCTCACGCTTCCTCAGAAAGTGTACCTGGAGTGAGCCACCCACACGCGAAATAAGTAGTCATTTACATACCTATTAACTAAAGTGCTCTGACAAAGAAGTTCAGAAATGCACAGCGACTCTTCTCTAAAAATAATACGATTTCATACTGTCAAGAGCAAGAGCACTTTTTGATTTCCTGGTGCTCTTCCATTAGCCCAACTCCAGCAACAGCTAAACTCCGAACCCTTTCACCAGGAGAGTTTTCATTCCGTCCGAGTCTCTGCTTAGGCCCCATCCATAAAGAACTATCATGCCAGAGAGCACGGCGACTTCTGATGGAGCCTGTAGTCCTCCCGCCCTAACGCGCTCTGCGTTATAATCGGAAAGGCCTTTGGTATTCTGTACTGCAGTCGATTTGAACGCAGGGAGTATGTTTTATTCATCTTTTGATTTCTGAAAGCATTTTGTACTTTTCACAAGTCAAAGCACCAAGTTAAACTCATGGCTGTGGCGCCTTCCGCTCCAGCACAGAGGGCTCCTGCAGGGTAGGGCGGCCCGCCCCCGGCCCCCTGGTGTTTCCAAGGCTGCCATCTTTACGGCAGCACAGGGCCGCTTCTTTCTGCCAAGGAGCGGCTGGCTGTTTGTAACCGCAGCTCACTGCGGGACCACGAGGCCTCCTCTTCACAAGGGAGGAGCACGGCCACTATCTGTGGAACAAATACATTCGGTCTTCACGAGCCCGCTTCCAGATGAAGTCCCTTCTTCAGGGCACCAGCCATTTGTCTCTCTGTAGTCCCCGTGGTCTTCAGAAATTTCAAACAGCAAACTCAAAACCCCGAGTGGCTCCGAGGGAATCCAGCTGTCAAAACTGGGGCTCTCTCACTGCCACTGGACCAATCTGGACACAGCGCGACTCTACAGAACCGAGTAGAACTGCCCTCTTGAGTTTCCAAGACTTCAAATCTTTACGGGAGCAGACAGCCTCCTCTTGCTCCCAAGGGCTGTGGGTTCAAAGCGGCACAGGCCTTAACATCAGACGAGGGATGCGGGCTGGCCGCTCTGTGCACCCGGGATCTACAGATCAACATGGAGTGCAACTCGGTTACCCAGAAGGGGCTTGGAGAATGACCCAGATTAAGCTGATCTAGCTTGTAAGGAATTATCCAATAACACAAAACAGGGCTAAAATATAAGTGTAAACCAGGAAGATAAAATTTACCAGGAGTAAATATAAAGTTACATAGTCATATATTTACAGGATTCAGTAACAATAAAGTGATTCCAGTACAGAATGGAAAAGCTTCAGCTTATAAAAAAAAGCAGAGGGGTTTGCAGTTTTTGATGAAATAAAAACTGGCTGTTTAAAAAACAAAACAAGCAAACGGTGCCCTCCCCCCTCCCCCCTCCCCAGGTAACAAACATAGGAGAAGATGGTGACTATCAACACTCATTACTCACAAGACTCCAACTCAAAGTGACCCTGGGTGCAGGGGTTTCCACGAGTATCACTCTTTACAGGGACAGAAACCTCATCTTTCTCCCCAGGAGCCTATGGTGGTTCAAACTGCTGACCTTGCGGTTAGCAGCCCAAAGTCTAATCCTCTATGCCACCAGGGCTCCCATTAGTCATCAGGGAAATGCAAATTAAACTCAGATGGTGCTTACCCAAAAAAAAAAAAAAGGAAAATAACAAGTGTTGATGAGGATGCGGAGAAACTGGAGACTTGTTGGTGGGAATGTGAAACGGTGCAGCCACTGTGAGAAAGCTTGGCTGCTCCTCAAAGATGTACCTTCTGACCCCCTGGCCCCACACATAGCTGTACACAAAGCACTAGCCCTAAGTATGTCTGCCTCAGAGCGGAACACGGGCTCAGACAGAGAGCAGTACACCAGTGTGCACAGAGCACTGGTCCTCAAAAGAAAGTGTTATTCCCCACAGCCTAACGGTGGAAACCACCCAAACGCCCATCAACAGGGAAATGGAAAAACAAAACGCGGTGCATACACACAATGGAATAGTAGTTGGCCATAAAAAGGAATGCTTTGTATTGAGATGTACTAATATGATGAACCTTGAAAACACTCTTTATGTGAAATAAACCACACACAAAAAAGGACAATTAAATGAGTCCTTAGACAAAATCTAGAATAGGCAAATTCATGGGCAGGAACTAGGTCAGCAGTCACTGTATTGGGGGAGAGGAAGCGAGGGACTGCTTAATGAGGGCAGCTGCTCTTCAGAATGATGAAAAGTTTTGGAACTAGTGGTGACACCTGCACAACATGGTGAGTGTAATTAATGTCAAGGGCATACTTATGTAACTTTTACAATAAAACGAAAAAGAGTGTGGCAGGGGCACAAAGGGGGGTTGAAGAATCAAGATCAAAAGCCCAGGGCTGATTCCTATGTGGCGGAGGAATACCTCCTCCTTCCAATCTTTTTACCAATTCTGACACCAGCCATGGCACCACTTTTCTGATTTTTCTGCAGAACTCAAAATGTGCATGATTATGAGGTCTATTAGGGAAGTAATAGATTACAACTCAAGTTCAGAAATGCCTCAGGACACAGCTCCAGACAGGACAACCTCTTCTCTGCGGTGCCCACAGGCATGTCTCTCCATGAACTTTGGCCTCTTGGGCTGGTCCACACTCTACCCTGCTATTCTCACCAATACATGCCCAGTGGTACCCAACTTTGCCAGCAGGCCTCCTGCCGAAGGTGCTCAGCTTTCTCGATCACTGGGCCAGGAAGCCCACCATGCTGTCTCCTGGTTCTGCCACTCCCATTTGTTGTTGTTGTTTCTGGTGTGAATAGTTTTGTCACCTTGGTCTAGGAGGTCCCCAAGGCAATGACGCCAAGTCCAGAAGATGTACTCTACTCCCAACTCTTCTTAGTGGTAGTGAGATCCCCTTCTGTCTCTGGGATGGCTCATTTTAAGACTAGCAGATGGTGAAATAGACCACTTGGCTTGTTAGGCTTTCTTATGCCTCATTTGCCTAATGCCAACCCCTCAAATGTGCCATACACCTGTATTTGCATTAGTAGCAAGCTGTCCAACCCCCTTGGTGGGCCATAAGCGACTTCTTTTCACAATCTCACATGATCATAAGACTAAGCAATATTTCTGTCTGTTTTCATTTCTGTACTGAGGTAGTTTATTGTGCCAACCTGGCCAATAAACATATGGGGTTAATTGAAGGGCAAAGGGATAAATGGCTCGGTGAGCCTCGCCTTTCTAGTTCTTGGGTCTCTTGCTTTCTGATGGTTGGACCAGGGTGCGGCTGCCTTAGCCAGTTCCCTGCTTCAGCTGGCAAGGCTCACTTCCTGCAAGACATCCCTGAGGAGAAGCCACATGGACCTACCCCGATGCAGCCCTGGGTGCTGGTGCAGCCGTGCGGAGACCCCTGCCAGCGCTGAGATACTTACACATTCACAGACTCGGCTTTCCTCCTGTAGTCGGTATCATTGTGTCTGTTTTGTGAGATGGAGGAGGACTTTGTGGATTGGTGTCAGACATATGGGTTAATGTTGGACTTTTGGGCTTGGGCAGCACTGGATTGGGATGCTTTCTTGATGTGCACATATCCTTTATATAAAACTCCCTTATACATGAGTTTCTGTGGATTTGTTTCTCTACAGTACCCCGAGTAACACATGTACATAGGATTGTTGAGTCAGAAAAGACATATGAAATCCATGACAGGTAAATCTATAGAAACAGTAACTGGATTAATGGATGCTTGGGGGTATGGTGGGAGGGAGGGGGGGAAGGCAGGGCAGGAAATGAGCTAATAATGAGTACAAGAATGAAGAAAATGTTCTAAAACTAGTTGTGATGATTGTACAACTCTTTTTGATATGATAGAACTATCGAACTGTATGGTTTGTGAACTATATGCCAATAAAACTGTCAAAGTTTTAAATAAAAGGGGAGGGGCAGGGAAAAAATGACTTGATGAACCTAACAGGAGCCCAGTTATTTGGTGGGACAATAAAACAATGGCCAGAAAGGCTATATAATAGTGATCCACAGCACTGACAAACTACCTAAAAGTCAAAGTTATTAAAAAAAGCAATAAAGTAGTATTTAGCCACACAAATAAGTCTCATCTTGATGATTACATCCTGAACAGGCCAGACTCCACTCAGGTGTCAGTCAGCTATATAAAGTTCTAAAGTCAACTAGCAGAGTTTATCTGAGCAAACCCCAAACTCACTGCCCGAGAGCCAGGCCCAACTCACAGGGACTCTACAGGGCAGGGTGGAACTGGCCCTGTGGCTTTCTGAGATGGCAGGTCTTCACAGGAGTGGAAAGCCTCATCTTTCTCTAGTGGGATGGCTGGTGGTTTTGAATTGTTGACCTTGAGGCTAGCAGGCCAGCGTATAACCAAACCAACTTCACCGCCATCAAGTAGATTCCAGACCCATCGCGACTCTACAGGGCAGAGTAGAGCTTCCCCTTAAGGATTCCAAGACTTACAAATCTCTATAGGGGTATTCAGTCATCTTTCTCTTGAGAAGTGGCTGGTGAGACTGAACCTTCAACCTCGCGGACTGTGTCATCCACAAGCCACCCGCTGCACCGCAGCTGCAGTCCACTGGATTCGTGTGCATTCCATCTGGCTAGGCTCATTTACATTGCTAGAACGAGCATGTGTGATGGAGAAGTCGTTGGTCTTGCAAGTGTAACGTGTAATCTTCAGCTTCATTTCTATCACCAAGGCCTCATTTTTCCAACTACTAATCCTTCTTCTTTATTTCCAATTTTCACATTCCAATCATCAATATCCCATTATCAATGCATCTTGGTTGCATGTTTGATTAATTTCAGACTTAGGAATTTGGTAGTATTCCTTAATTTCTTCACTAGCTTTAGTGGTTGGTAGCTAAAGCGGAATAATAGTTATAATAATTGGATTTCCTTGTGGCAAATAGAGACTCCCCTATCACAGGCAACAGTATAGTACACCTTAAAATGTGCTTTTTGACTACGAATGTGACACCATTTCTCTTGAATTTTTTTCCACTCCCAGTATAGTAAACCACGATTGTTGAACTCTAAATGGCCAATAACAGTCTATTCCAGCTCAGGACGGCCTAGGCTATCGATCTTTATGTATTCCATTGTGTTTAACTTCCAGTTTTTCTTTCATTCATACTTTCTACATTCCATTCTGATTATTAACGGATGTTGACAGTGTTTTGTGTGGTGCCCATCAGCATATGAAGGTTCCCCGAGCCTGACCCCTTATCATCTTCATGAAAATCAACTTTACCTGCAGAGGCCGCTCTTCTTCCCGGGCGCACTCGAGTGGCTTCCTGCTCGAGAAAGGAGCCCTGTGAGTGCGTGCGCAGGGCTTGCGTTGGCTTCCGTCCACGAGGTGGGCAGTGGGAAAGTACCAGCATCTCCGAGTAGGCTTTCTACTCGGGGACCCACCGGGGCCTGTTACAACTCAGCATTGACCCGATGGCTGGGGACGGCGCTTGCCAACCCGAGGGCACTGTATCTGACATCTTCTGCTACAATTCCTAAGGTTTTCAGCTAATCGACCAGAAATGGGATTAAAATGGAAAAGCCTGGCTCAAAATTAGAAAAAAAGGGGGAAAAAAGCTATGTGTCGAATCAGTTGACTCATGAAATAGACTCCCTCACAGAGCTATGCACGGCCAGGCACTGTCTGCATTCAGACAGAGGTGCCCTGATGACGCTCCTACGAAAGCAGAGCTGCCTGCTGCCTGCTGATGGCTTCCAGCTGCCCTATGCATACGTGCAACCTGCACATGGCAAAGGCAAGGACATTCTGCCTCGTGCCAATGCTCTTGTATGAACTGAAATTCTTTTAGTTGATTAAAACATTAGATTTTAATAGCAAGTATTTCTTAAAAATAAATTTCATTTATAAAAGCGAGAGAGGAGGGAATAATTTAAAACACCTCCTCTCCTTGCTTACTGCTAAGTGCGTGAAACAGGGATGCTCTCTGGCTTTCCACTCCCTCCCACCTTGACAACAGATCTTCAAGGGAACTCGGCTTGGCAGCCTCCCTCGGTCCCCAGGAGGCGAGGAAACATCGTCCCCCTAACTTGAATCGGTACCTTGTGTTATCTTTTCTCTTTTTGAAAGCAAGGATTGGGAACATTTTACAAACAAGTGGGATGGCTCCTTTCTATCACTGCACAAAGACTAAGAGAAAAACAATCAATTGATGATTTCAGAGAAGTTAAACAAAAGGCAGCTTAGCTTTGGAAGGACAAAGGACTGAGATGATAAAAAGCTCAACTCAGTTGCTTTTTAAAAACTAATTTGTGGGGGAGGAAGGGGTAAAAATTAGGAGCTGATATAGAAAGAAAATGCTTTGAAAATGATGATGGCAACATATATATATAAATGTGCTTGACAAAATGGATGAATGTGTGGATTGTGATGACATGTAAGAGACCCCAATAAAAGTATTTAATAAAAAAAATTGTGATTTAGGTGAAAGTTTACGGAGCAAGTTAGTTTTCCATTCTAGCTGTTTTCTGAATTAAGAACTAGATAGTTCATCAACTATCAATAAAGAGGTTTAATGTATCTATCTACATGGACCGCGTAGTGACCCTTTAGGACAGGGCAGAGCTGCCCCTGTGAGTTTCTGGGGCTGCGACTCTCTCCTAAGAGCAGAGAAGTCCCATCTTTGTCCTGCAGAGTGGTTGGTGGTTCGAGCTGCTGACCTTGTAGCTAGCAGCCCATTACACGACCACTGTGAGTCAACATGGACTTGATGGTAAGAGATCCACATGGAAACTTGCATGTGAATAGCAGAATTCTTCACAACAGCCCCCACGGTCCATCATTTAGTGAAAGGGCGAATACGATGTGGTCTATATCCACCCCAGGCCTGCTGCGTCAAACTGATCCCAGCTCACAGAGGCCCTACGTGACAGTGCCGAGCTACCCCGCAGGGTTTCCCAGGGGGTCATCCTCACGGAAGCATCTTTCTCCCCGGGGCACATGGTGACCGTGCTCCAGGGACCCCTGGAGCACACGCAGAATCCTCCGCAGTCTAAGGGGACGCAGCGCTGACCCCGGGAACAGATGAATTAAAACAGAGTTTCATGTTCATGCTCCCTCACCACATGATTTAATTTATATGAAATGTTAATAAAAGGCAACCCTAATGCCAGAAAGTGGGCTCAGAGTTGTGTGAGGCTGGGGGTGGGCATGGGCAGGAGGTCCTGCTGTGGAAATGTTCCATAACTGGACGAGGGTGGTGTCTGCATAACTGGATCGATGGACTCACAAATCACGAAATGGAATACTGACCACAGTGCATTTTGTGGAATATCAATTGTACACGTTTTTGGTTTTCCTGAGACAACTTTAGGTCTTCACTGCTACAGTAAAGGGCAAAAGCAGCACTTGTGGGAAAGGGGACGAGGAGGCATGGCAAATCCTCACATGAAGGCAGAAACAAGGGCAGGCTCAGGATAGGCTGCAGAGAGCACGTTAAAACCAAGACTGGATCATGGGCCCACAAGGAGGAAGGGGCACAGGCTGCGCTGCCCCTTCAGAAGTCGCAGCTGCCGGGCACACTGAGCTGTGCCCTGGATGGTGCCTGCTGCAGACGGCAGGTTCTTGCCCCTGCTCCACAGGGAGGCGGCGGCTGGGTGTAGGTGGCTTGTGTAACGTAGCCAAGAGAGTTTACATAGAAATTCAAGCTGGCGAAACAAATGGGTGCAAGAGAAAAACCTTTACACACAAATAGCATCATATGTTTGACTTTAAAAGGCGCAGGGAGTAGCGGTACGTGAAAAGCTGTCATTTTCATTACATGCTAAGGGAAACAGATGGTGCCACAGAAGAGAATCGTGATTGTAGAAACCCTATTCTTCTGAGTAGTCTGGAACCTGCTGCTCACCGCAATCATGCTTTGTGGCAAGCCTTCTCTCTTCTCCATCCGCTTGACATTTGTGCCAAGAAGGGATTCTGGCAAAGACGAAGAGGCTGCAACTATTCTGTTCTTGTGGCGAGTGTTCCAGACCAGGGATGGCACACTTTCCCAGAAAGGACGAGATAGCAAATGCATTCCATACAAACTGTCACTCTCTCTCTACCCAAACCCTTCAGAACTGTGAAAAGCCTTCTATACGAAGGTCCGCACGTAGCTGAGGCTTGCAGCCTGTCAGCCCGTGTTCTAGATCTATTTCCCTCTGGACTCTCTTCCGACTGCCTGCTTCACCTCATCGAGGAGGTGGGTTCCCCAGCTGTCTCTGGATAGACTGCGCGCGTGTGCGTGTGTATGCACACACGTGCACAGACAGAAGCACCCCTGTAAGAACAAACGAGGCAGGTTTCCCATGTTATATACTCTTCAAATCTCGGAAAATCAGCAATAACAGCAAAATAAATATTTGTACCTAATAGCTCCTGGGGTCTCACTACATGCCAAACCCTTTTACATATGGAATACTTCACAGAAGCCCCACTTTACAGATGGGGAAAGTAAGACTTCATTCTATGCCCTTAAGCCTTGCACTTTTCTATCTTCTTGGGTTTCCAGTGGGCCCCTTCATTTTAAGTTGCGCCACGTCAGCAAATGGAGGCCCCGAGTTCTACTCCACCCACTCTACTTTGAAGGTGCAGCTCTGCCTGTCATATTCTGAGTGCCTTCCCACCTCAGGAGCTCACTCGTCTCTGGTATGCTATCAGATAATGCTCTGCTGCCATCTGTGAACTTTCCACGGGCCAATCCTTGTCAGAAGTACAGGGCCACGTTCTTCTTCCTAGCCCATCTCCGTCTGGAGGCTCTGCTGGAACCGGTCCTGCTAGCATTACAGCAACAGTCACCACAGAAGACCACACGCTTGACAGATGGGTGGTGGAACCCAATAGAACTTGCAACAGACTTTAAGGCACTCCCAAAAGTTAACACCTATCTTTGCCTTTGAGCCTAGGGTGGCAGTTACATAATTTCATGTCAGCTTGATATATAAAAGTTTAGGGGTGGAGTGTAGCCTGTCAATGAGGCCACACCTGATGGCACCTCCTTGCGGGTGTGGCTTCCTCATAAGGAGGGAGGGCCCTGGGACCCTCCCCTTTCTCTGCCTTCACCTTCATGCCTGCGAGCAGTGTGATACGGCCACTCCCGTTGGATCCACACAACTCTGCATGCGGAATCATTGCGAGTGGCTGTGTGGGTCTGAAGAGGGATTTATGGGCCAGTATCAGACTTAGGAACTTGATCTGGGCTGGGCTGGGGTGTTTGATTGATGCAGAATTACTTCTGGACATCTATCTCTTTTGTACATACGTGTCACTGGATTTGTTTCTCTAGTCAACCTGGCCTAACGCACCTCATTGTGTGGATAATTTTCATTTCCTTTATGTTTCATCCCCAGATTTTACTCATTGTTAGAACCTTCAAAATACCTCTCCAAAGTTTGTTTTCTCTTTCCTATCTGTGCTATGAAAAGATTAAAATGCAAAATATGATTATCTTCAAAATAAACACAAGCCCCCCGCCCCCCCAAAAAAAAAAAAAAAAAAAAAGAGAAAGAAATTAAGAAAAAAGAATGACCGGAGTAACAGCCTTTGGCTTTCCGGGGGAAGAGACCGTCCAAAGTCGTCTCTGGGCGGATATGAAGATTGACACAGGTGCCTCTTTCCCTTCCCCTGGGCGCAGGCGCGAGCCTGTGGGCCTGGGGGAGGTGGAGAGCTGAGGGAGGCTGGGGGCTCCACACGAGCATGAAAGCAAGCGGGAGACTGAGGTGTCGGCTGGAAGAGATGAGCACTGTGGTTGGATCAGTTACAAGGAAAAGGATTGACAAACTTGGAAGGGAGACGGTCAGAAAGAACCCTGAGGTGTTGGACTACAATTGAATGTCAATCAAGTAGATCATAGATAACTTTTAGATGTATGGGCATGTACATGATTCCAAAGGGAAAATCTTGTTAGATTTTCTCGAAAGGCATAAGCCAATCACAAGTCACAAGGACTTATTGTGAAGTATTTTTTTTAAAAAAGGAAAGTTCTATGCGTGGAAGGCCAGGAAAAGGTGTGCTGAGTGCTGTCCTGAGAATCTTGTTGGGAAACCTCACCCTATCACCCCACAGTCCTGATTTGGACCCTTCGGACTTCTTTCTTCCCTTCAACTCAAAGAACACTGGAAAGGAACATGGTTTAGTTCCTCAAGAACAGCGTACGTTGAAAGAGCAGAACTCCTCGAAGGGTCAGCTCTTCTGACTTCAGAAGTGTTTAGACCTAGCTAGAGGACATGTGGCAGAACAATAGCCTTGCATCTAGGTATGTTTAATTAAGAAAGGTTTTATAGCAATACTTCAGAGCTTACTGTTTTATCCCTATATGGATTTCCTAGTTCTGCCTACTGAGAAATACATCCCAGTAGCAACAAACACCTCAAACCCCCAGATGTTTGTTCCTAAACACCCTCCCCCATGGCAAGGAAGCAGGGTAAAACGGCTGACTCCAGGAGGGGGGCAGGGGACGACTGGAGATCCTTTTTGAGTCAGAAAACGAAAAAAATGCTCCATGAATAACGGAGACAAGTAAAGACCACTGACTAAGTCAAAGTTAAGTTCAGCATAAAAATATAGGTTAAGTCCATTGAGTAAATAAGAATTCATGAGTGGTTATGAATAAAAAAAAATGGAGGAAAGAAAAGTTCTTTCGTAGAGAATGCCATCAAACACATGTAAAAAAAATGATGTTTGAGAACTATTACAGGGACGTGGTTGAGAACAGCGGGAGTGGTTCCCACAGAATCTAACTACAAAAGGGAAGACAGTGAATGGAGGGTGGAGAAACCTTGCAGACACCATGCTGAACCTACAGAGACATGACGACTAAAGTGACATGTGGCAAGTGTGCCACAACCCCATTATTTCCCGTATGTCCTCATGCTGAGCACAGGAATTACACAGAGAAGAACCGAAACAAGTACTGTCATTCCAGAAAAAGAAAGCACATTGTTGGGACAGTTCATGAAATGTGGAGGGGCTGTGGCTTGGCTCATGGTGGGTATCAACGCTGATCTGCTGACTTGGAGGGCTGTAGGCAAGATGATACAGGCAGGAGTGTCCTGAAACAGAGATGTAAGCATTCAGGGGTAAAAGACGTCTTTTTTTTAAAAAAAAAGACATCTTGTACAGCTTGCTCTCATGGTTCACAAAACCAGCAAATGATAGGCGTGTGTATGAAAACATAAATACAGAGACAGTAGGCAATGAAGCAAATCCAATAAAGGATCAGGAGTTGGGGAATCTGAAGGGAGGAACTCCAGGAAGGCGTTTTTCACACCGTCCCAGGAGCCCTAGTGGTACCCTGGGCTAAGCTTAGGCCGCTGGCCCAAAGTCAGTCATTTGAACCCCCAGCATCTCTGCAGGGAAGATGAGGCTGCCTGCACCCATACCCACTGACAGCCACAGAAATCCCCTGGGCCAGGTCCAGTCTGTCCCACAGAGTCCCTGGGAGTCAGAAGCATTCACCGATAGTGGGCTTGGGCTTGGGCTTTGTTCAATTCTGGTAACTTAAAAAAAAAAAATTTAGAATTATTTAAAAAATAAATTACTTTTAACTTTTTACCAGGACTTGAGTGAAGGTTTCCCGGGCAGATGTTTCCTATTCAACAACTCATACACATTTTGCTTTCAGGACATTGCTTGCATTCCTCACGCTGTGACAGTTCCCACGTCCTTCCAACGTTTGCCATTCTCACGAGTCCTTCTCTACTCTTCCTTTCTGCTTCCTGGGCAGATGCTGCCCTTTCGATTTCCTGGGGTTGACTGTTCTAAGGAGTGCATGCCTCCCTGGGGCACTACTGTCCCGCCCTTTAGGCCTGCTGAAAGTGGAGCCTCAGCATGAGTTCAGTTTCAGGCCTGAAGAGGACCGTGGGCCATAGCGCTGGGGGTGCCATCAGTCCGTGGCAAACCACATGTGAGTAGGCAGTAGCCAAGCAACGTCTAGTGTTCCTGGTCTCAGGGTGGTAGAGACAGAAAGAAGTTCAGGTGGTCCTTTAGTACTCTGGACTAATTGTTTTCACACATCTTTAATCTTCGTACCTCTTTCTTGCTCCAGAAAGACAAAGACCAAATAGAAGCATCTTAGACCCTAGCCACTAGTTACAAAACTTGAATGTTGAACAATGTCTTTGTGAACTATGCGTGCAAGTTCACCTTGATGAACCTTAATTCATTCCCTACAGGTGCCCAGCTATGGCTAAGGAGTATGCCTACCTCTGTCCCGTTTACTTTATTATAAACATGGATACATTCACAGTACATACATATATCTTTATAGAGATAGCATCTATGAAACCAATATATGCTTCTAAGTGTAGTTCCTTTCATCTACTCACACCTGTTCATTGTGCGTGTCTTCCTATATATCCATTTGAAGATTACTGTTTGTGGTTTCCAAGAATGCAGGGTTGTGTGTGTAATAGTATTTATCTCTGTTGTCTGTAACCCACGGGCAACTCTCCAAGTCTTCCTTTTCTTTAATGATCTTGTGTTGGTCACCACCTTATTTTAAGCTGCCTTTCCTCTCACTCAATTTTTCTAATGTCTCCTATCTATTAGTGTTTTTCCATCCCTGTAACTATCAAATAATTTTTTTCCTTCTGTGTGCAACCCTTCGCTTTTCCTAACAGCATACTAATGCAGTATTTGTGCTTCTGTGACTGACTGGTTTCACTCAGCGTAACAGCCTCCAGCTTCCGCCACTCTGGGGTGTTCAGCACCTTCATTATTCTTGAATGTTGCACACTACTCCAGTGAGTGCATGCACGACAGTTGGTTTATCCACTCATCCATTGGTGAACACCTTGTTTCCATCTCTTTGCCCTGTGAGCAATAGTGTAATGAACATGAGTGTGCAAACATCTGTCTTTGTCCTGGCTCCTATTTTTCTAGGCTTTACATACCTAGTAGGGAGACTGCTGGATCCAATGGCATTTGCTTCTAACTTTGTAAAGAAGCACCATACTGGTTTCCACAGTGGCCGTGCCGTTTTACAGTTCCACTAGCAGTGCCAATCTCTTCACCAGTTGGCTTAGCGTTTGCTGTTTTTGGTCTTATTAAACTTTGCTATTCTTGCTCATTCAAAATGAGTCATTAAAAAAATTCACCTAATAATTAAGCAACTACTGTTGGGACTTAATCAGAAGCAAATCTAACTCTCATCTGGTTTCCAGGCACATTTGTTTCTGAGGGGAAGCCTCAGACTCTGCTGGCAGAGACTACAAAATCATAAAAAAGACAAGAGAAGACGTACTGCAAGTCATATCCATAAGGGCAGGACGACCTGGTAAGGAACAGATTTAATGCTGACCCTCGATTAGTGTCAGCATTAGACTGTAAGTACCTTGAGGGTAGAGATCAGGTGTACAAATTAACTTTGACAAGACCAAATGTAGTCAACAGGCAAAACAAAATTCTTAATAAATGCATCAGGTTAAGATAATAAAGGTGATTAAGAAAATGATCGCTTCCATTAGCAAGGCTAATTATTCTGAAAGTATGATAAAAGCAATTTTCACATTAATTTAATAAGAAGATTAAGTTATATGGAACTGCTTTAGTAAGCTGAAAGAACATCTTCATTTCTATGTGAAAAGTCAATTATATCTTTGTTATAAACCTTGGGTGGATTAGTGCCCTGCTTCCCCACACCCATGGCTTTTTTTTTTTTCCTCTTTTCCTGTTTTTTTTTTTAAAGCGTACCTCAGTGGACTCATGTTGTACTTGTCCTTTTGTGCTTGACTTACTTCATTTAGCATGATTTCCTCCAGTTCTTCCCATGTGGCAATGTGCTTTATGAGTTCATCGCTGCTTTTTAGGCACGTGTAGTACTCCATTGTATGTATGTACCACAGTTTTTTGATCCATTCATCTGCTGATGGAAATCTGTGTGGTTTCCAACTCCTTGCAATTGTGAACTGTGCCACAATGAACATTGGAGCACAGATGTCTGGCCGTGGTTTATTTCTTGCCTCTTCTGGGTATATGCCCAGTAGGGGGATTGCTGGGTCATGTGGTAGCTCAATCTCCATCTGTTTTAGATATTGCCAGCTCGATTTCCATAGTGGCTGTACATACCTACAAGTCCACCAGTAGCGGACAAGAGTTCCTATCTCACCACAGCCCCTCCAACACTTGTTGCTTTCTGACTTTTTGAATTGGGCTACCTTTGAGGGTATTAGGTGGTATCTCATAGTTGTTTTCATTGGCATTTCTCTTATGGCTAATGATCAGGAACATTTTCTCATATGTTTATTGGCCATTCGGATTTCTGCCCCTTGTGAAACTTCTGTTCAGGTCCTTTGCCCACCTCCTCAGTGGACAGTTAGTTTTCTCTTTATTGTAAGCTTTCAAAATACTGTAGATTTTAGTAATAATGCATTTTTCTGATGTGTCATTGCTAAAGATGTTTTCCCAGTCTGTGGGCTCTCTTATCACTCTCTTGGTGAATTCTTTCGATGTAAACAGGTAATTTATCTTCAGTATATCCCACTTGTCAATTTGTGACTCCTCTGTATTTGTATCCTTCCCTATTTCTGATAGCCTATGTATTCCCTGTGCCAAGCTTTTCAAGTTTGTCCCAATTCCCTCATTAATGACCCTAATAGTTTGGGGTTTTACCTCAAGGTCTGTGATCCACCTTGAGTTTATTCTTGGGCATGGAGTGAGGTAAGGGTCTTCGTGTATTTTTCTGCAGGTAGATATTCATTTTTTCCAGTACAGTGAACCCTCGTTATTCACGGTTAATCGGTTCTAGACCCTACCGTGATAAATGAAATTCCGCGAAGTAGGATTCCTTATTTGTAAATCAAGTATTTTCGTAGTTAGAGCATAGAGGACATGAAAAAACACCCTTTAGTCACCATTACACTCGTATTACCCAATTTATTAAACGA
>NW_022103914.1:1930008-1943746 GCF_000313985.2 Echinops telfairi
AGCATCTTCCTCTGGCGCTTATTTTTATTGTCAGAAGGCTTAGAAGAAGCAGCTCGTTTAGGAGCCATCATAGGGCTTAGATAAAATTTTTTAAAAATTGAAAAATTACAGTACACTGTACAAAAGCAAAAATGCATCTGATATGTAGCTCCGATACGTAGCGATGCAGACAGAAGCGTGTACAGTATGAGCCAATCAGTGGCAGTAATGACGCATCCGCTGTTACGCAAAAACCGCGATAGAGTGAAGCCGCGGAAGTCGAAGCGCGAAGTGGCGAGGGTTCACTGTACCACTTATTGAAGAGGGCATCCGCTTCCCATTTGATATTTTGGGGACCCTTATCAAAAATCAGTTGCCTGTATGCTGTTTTTAATTCTGGGGCTTCAGCTCTTTCCATTGGTCTGAATATCTGTCGTTATACCAGTACCAGACCACTGTGGCCATACAATCGTGCTAATGCCAGGTAGAGCAAGCCCTCCCACTTTGTCCTTCTTCTTGAGGAGTTCTCTGCTATTTCAGGACTTCTTCCCTCTCTATATAAAGTTGGCAACCAGTTTTTCCAATTCTTTGAAGGATGATGGTATTCATATAGGGATAGCATTAAACTTATACAGTGCCTTGGGCAGAACTGACATCTTTACTATATTGAGTCTTCCAATCTACAAGCTTGGGATAGTCTTCCATTTGTTGAGGTCACTCTTGTTTTCTTGTAATAGTGTTCTGTAGTTTTCCTCGTACAAATCTTTGGTTTTTTTTTAGTCAGGTATAGGGATTACTTTTGATATGAGTGACACCCTAGTTAAATGTTTTGGCCTGGCAAACCAATTTGTGCCATGAAATCAACTTTTGTGAACATGCAATGAGAAAACTGGATAAGCATGCAGTCAACAAGCAATGGTCAACTCTGCATTTATGACAAAGCTTTGCGTTCCCACAAGTACAACCTGATGGGTGCCTCAGGATTAATTATTGAGAAAAATGCCCCCCACCTCTTTCATTTTGTTACTTTGGTTTTTGTCCTGTTATTGGTTAAATGAAATACTAAATGCCATCTTTCCCTCTATTTGTAGGTTAATATATTTTTATCAATGCTGGATGTTTAAAGATCTCACCCGTTGTTAATCTTTCCTAGTATTTCCCCTAAATCCTGTTGTTTCTCTCACCTCTAAAGAGCATGTTCTTGAAGTGATCCCTGAAGACGTGGGCGCTAGAGCAACATGTGGTGAAGAAGTCAGATGGTACCCGACTATCAGAAAGAACAGCATCTAGGGGTGGTCTTAAAATAAATAGCCATCTACATGAGGTATAAGCTAAGTCCACACAGAAGGAGCATACCAACTTGTGTGATTCAAGGTTGTAAATTATAAAATCCAAGATCAGAGGGGGGGAATTGTATTAGGGCTTAAATTCTGAGCACCTGATTTGCAGAAGGCTATGAATGACACTGAAAATCCCGAATCCATTTGCAGAATCCCCCACGTGGATTGAACTGCCTTGGACCACTGACCAGGGAGGTGAATAGCATAATAATGGCAAAACCTTCAACATGATAGAGAATTAAAATAAAGGCCTGGAATATCATCTCCTGGAGAAGTTATCAAAATGGTGGCCCATGGACTACACCCACAGATCCAAGGTTACCCCTTGGGTAGGGCTTTACAAATATTTGAATCCATGGTTAAAAATTGGAATTTCCACCAAAATCTGGATGTTTACCATAAAAAAAAATCATTTGGCTTCCTTCAAAAATCTGCCTAAGGGATGGAGCTATATCTATCTGAGGGATGAAACTCTACTGCCAGGAACCTTGATGACAGATGGTAAAGTGTCACACAAATGTTTTCATGCAACATATTTTAAAATTTTGCAAGTTTTATAAATTTCAAAATATTAATAAGTTCTCTCATACTTTCTTTCTTTCTTTTTTTAAAATAAGGCAATGACCTCAACAAAGATTCCTAAACCTGCCCTACCAGAGCAAGACCATACCAATGCAAAAGGCAAAAAAGATACACGCTTTTGAGTTTGGGGTTATTTTGGAAATAAGCTGGGGCAAAGTTAGGGAAAATAAGGAGAAGATGATCCTGTTAAAAAGCAAACATTTATGGCGACAATCTGAAGCAAAGACAATTTACAACTCTTTAATGCATCAAACCTAAATTAGTCCCCCTACCTTTAAAATGCAAAGCACACCTTTGGCATGCACAGGGACCCACACACACATCCACATATATAGCAAGTTGTGGCTTACAAATTTCAGAAGAGCACCAGGATTTCACTGCAGACTTGAACAGGGTCCTCTCTCTGGAAAATGCAGACAACTCAGTAATATGCTTTATTTCTCTGGTGACAATGCAACCTAACTCAAGGCAAAAGCTCCCTGACAACCGCAGTCCTTCGTGTGGGCAACTAAGAAAAGCCACTGAACTCCCTCTTCCCTGAAGACAATGGGGCGGGGCACACTTCAAGGGTCCAGGAGGATGGAAGTGACTGCTGCAGGTGCTCCTGTGACCTTTGAAAGGCTCCCTCTGAGATCAGTTGTGCAGCCGACAATCAGGAGCTTGTATGCGCTGGCATTCACCAGGTTTACCATGTACCATGTTTTCATAAATAACACGCACGTGTGCGATTTGTGGAGATGGCAAAATTAACCAACCAACCAAACAAGTCCTATTTGGCAAACTGCACATTATTTGCATAAGAAAGTGTTCTAAGTGAAAGTGCCTCCAAGTCTACAGTCAAGTCCACAGTCATACAAAGCTACTGTATAGAAACGCTTGCTTTTGCAAAGGAGAAGGTAATTTGAGAGAGTTCCTCCTCCCACATAGTAAAAGTTTTCAAATGAATATTAACCATGTTCAAAAATGCCACTCATTGTACTGTGGAGCAACTTTTAAAAAGCAGTTTATAGGTAATAATTTTCAACTTTCCTCGGCTTTGCTGAAATATTGTAGCAATGCTCACGATGCATGACAATTAACTCAACTTTACAGGTGAAATGAAGACTCTGGGAGGTCCCGGGAGTAGCAATGTTGACTATTCCCATGCCATCTTTCAACCTTAAAAAGGAGCTCATGATTTTCAACAAGGGCAACCCCTGGGCCATGGCACCACGGTGAGGCCAGCTGCAGGCCCCTCACAGGTGAGACCTGGCTGGCCTCCTGACTGACCACTGAGCAGCTGCCCCTCTGTAGGCAGAAGAAACAGACGGCCACAGCACGGGTTCACACCTGCACCTAGGGTTTTCAGGACAGATTAATCTCAAGGACTAAAACAATGTAAATGGAATTTAATATAAAGCACATAGAATATGAAGAACACCCTATTAAACAATCATATGCATACATGAGACAAATTACATAGACATCTGAAGGAAACGTAGAGAATGGGAAATCATGGTACCCCAGCTATTTGGTGCTGCGCCTTCCAATCCAGCAACTGTCACATGTAGCTAGTACAGCACAATTTATTTCAGGAGCCACAGGGGCTGAGAGCTACTGGTACTGAAGAGCAGATAGAACATTCCTGTCATCACAGAAGTTCTAGAGCACAGCTTCCCATACTTATTTGGTCTCTTGTCCTTTTAAGGGAAAAAAAAACATCTGGCATTTAAAAACTTGTGTACCATATAATCTATAATCCAGGATAAAGTGTAAGTATCTGCATTTGCAGCCCTATGGATTGTTCTAGCAAGCCCCAGGGGGCAGTATTGTGCTCATTGGGAAACAGTGCTCTATGATGGGCTAGCACTGGTATAAAGGAAACACTCAAAAGAAACCAGGAAAAAAATACATTGATAACCAACATTTTCCCATCACTGCACAGTAGCCAAATGTTACTTCTTTGGCTTGAAACAGTATAAATCCGCATCTTAATACATTTCGCATTGGACTCTTGGATGAAAACTGGTGTGCACACCAGAATCACTTGCTGGTGATTCTCCACTGCCAATGCAACTTGGCTCTGTGACCCAGGGTTGTGTCTTCCCCAGTTACTCCTTAAGAAGGTCTGACATGCCCCAAGCCCAAGCCCCTCCAGGCTCCCAGTGGTGCAATACATGTGTGTATTTGGGATGCCACTACTTTAAGTCCAAGGTAACCATATTTTCTATCTTTGCTCTCGTTCCCTTTCTGTGAGCTTCCTGATAAAAAAGATCAAACATCTTTGGTAAGCTGAGGATCGCAAATAACCGGATTCAGCTCTAAACAGGTTTCCTACTGTTTGAAAAGCGAAGCAACACACATATGGGGATGTTAGCTGATAATATAGAAAGGTCTTATGCTGGAAGAGGGCACATTCCAATAACAAGCTGCTGTGTCAGAACTTTCAATATCAAAACGGGGATCCCACTAAAGCACCCAGGATGTCAATAGGAGGCTGGGGGAGGCGGTGGTTGTGTGTCATGGTGGTAGTGATTATTTTAAGATCCTACAAGACTAACTTAAATGCAAAATGCATCGAAAAACCTAAGATCTGAACATCTTGGGGCAGT
Source organism: Echinops telfairi (assembly GCF_000313985.2). Classification (NCBI taxonomy): domain Eukaryota; kingdom Metazoa; phylum Chordata; class Mammalia; order Afrosoricida; family Tenrecidae; genus Echinops; species Echinops telfairi. The sequence goes on from NW_022103914.1 coordinate 1,934,501, forward strand.
GGGAGAAGAAGCAGCCAATGGGTGCTAAGGCATGAGGGAAGGGTGGTCTGGAATGGAGTAGGCTGGGGAAGATGTGGCTCTGGTCTTAGAGCAGCAGTTATAAACCTGTGGGTCGAGACCCCTTTGGGGGTCGAGCGACCCTTTCACAGGGCTTGCCCAATTCATAACAGTAGCAAAATGACAGTTCTGAAGTAGCAACGAAAATAATGTAATGGTTGGGGGTCACCACAACATGAGGAACTGTATGACAGGGTCGCGGCATAAGGAAGGTGGAGATACACTGTCTTCACTCTCCATGAGGGCTACCAGGGCAGGTCCTAACCCGTCCCGAGTGGAATACACAAAAAAACAAGCTAAGTGGACACCATTCTGGGGAATGTGTCTGGTGGAATGGCTTCCTCTTAAGCCTAAATTGACTGCTGGATATGTGAATGTCAGCATTTAGCCCGTGGGGCGAGAGAGCAAAAGGGAAGGTCCTGAGAAACTTCAAGTGTGTGTGAGTCTGTACGGGGCAGTCATCATGGGGAGGAGGCGTGGGAAGAACTGGAGAGTCCAGACGAGAGAAAGATTAACATTCATGACAAATTAAACTCATAGCCTGACTTTGCTGAGCTTGGAACCAATTTAACTATTAACTGACAAAGAGACGCTATGTGCTTATGAAACGGTAGCAATGGTGGCTCACAAGATTTGAACATTTTCTTGCGCATGCTTACATTTCTGACTTGATTCTCCAAGCCCTGCCTTGTCAGAGGAAACTCCGGCAGTGTTTCCAGGGCTGGAAGAGCTAAGACGACAAGGAAAGGATGCAACACGAGAGGTCAGAAGTGGCCGGAATGGAAGCCAAGGAGGACAGACATGCATCTCAAAATTTCGAAATGAAAATATTTTCAACTCAGTATTAGCAAATACATCCTGGGTAGGAAGAGGTAAATTTCTACTGTGGGAAAAGGCAGGGATTCTGAGTGTGCTCAAGCCACCTATCCTAAACACAGGTCATGGCAAGACAGGCCATCGAGCTAAGAGTGTCCGTCACCACCAGGAGCGGAACATGGCATGAAGGTACTGCTGCATTTGCCATAGACTTGTCTAAAGTTTGACATTGTCTGATTAACACTCAAATGAGGTTTTTCTACCTTTAGCTGTGGCACTAATTTTAAAAACTGAAGGTGATGCAAACCCACCTACAGCAATATTCAAAATAGAAAGTGAGGTACTAGAAGGAAAAAGAAGACTTAAACATTCAGTCCCCAAGAGCGCTCCACAGTTGCACCCCACTGGCCTTTGCTAAACGAGACAGGGGGACACTGCGGGAAGGGCAGCAGGGCCAGACGAGGTGCACGTACAGGATCCGATGAGAGGCCGATGTGCTCCCCGACACTGCATCTCAGTGATGGGGTTAAGACGCTTGTCATTCGTGTCTTGTAGACATGGGTGGGGTGGTGGTGGATGCTGGGAGGACGGCACCATGGCCAGGATGGACATCAAGGAGTGCGTACAAGCCCAGGAGACGAGCACAAGCAATTCAGACAAACCTGCAATGCATCGAGACTGGAGCAGGGACGTGTAAGCAAGGACGCAATTTAGCTAGTATTACGCCTCCTACAAAAGTGAGAGAGAGAGAGAGAGAGAGAGAGAGAGAGAGAAGGGAACGCCGTTGCAGATGCCCTTTGACACAAGACTTGGTACAGCGGCGGGGACCAGCCAGGCCAAGGCATCGGGAAGGAGCCAGCTCAATTCCGGACAACATGTGGAGAAATAGGATAGGAAAGTTGGAATTCTGATTCTCGTCTTTTTTTTGTCAGTAGCCCCTTTGTGTATGTGTGTGTGTGTGAAGGGGGGGCAGCGGGCGGGTAGTGGTGGCTCTTTAAAAAGAAAATGGTAGGAAGGTTTATTTGCTATTCTAAGTCATGAAGCTTTTAAGGCTACAAACCACACGTTTTCTGTAATACCTGCCAATAAAGGTGTCAGACAAACTGTTGGATGGAATCTTACATGTTACACACACATACACACACACAAGCACGTGTGCGCACACCCCCACAAAAAATCTGATCATCTTTTAGTTCCACAAGATAGATGACATTTATAGGACTAGCTCCCATGGCGTAGAATTAAAAGGACAAGTCTTAAAAGCAATGTAGGAGAAAAGCAACGTGTGGTCATGAAAAGCCTGTCTCCTGTATGGCTGTACAAAGACAAGGGCTGAGCAAAGACAAGAGGAGTCCAAATCCAAACACAATGCTGGGAAATGCAGCATTCTGGGTCTAGTCTAGCGAGAAGGCACCCTGGTGGCATAGTGGGTTTCACATTGGTCTGCTAACCCAAGGCCAACAGTTCAAACCTACGAGCTTCTCCTTGGGAGAAAGAGGGGAGGCTTTCTGCTTCTGTAAAGATTTCTAGCCTCAGAACCTGCGGGGCAGTTCTATCTTGATGGCGTGAGCTTCGTTATTCCCCACCTCCCCGCCCCCCAATACTCTAAAAGGAATATGATCCAAGAAGAGATAGAAATTAAACTACAGTCATTTGTGCATTACTTTGAGTTTCTGAAGTCAATTGCCTTATCTGTTAGTTACATGGCTCTCACTATAAAGTAAGTAGAGTGGAACATAAGGAAAATAAAGCTATTTATAAGATGCTCCAAGAAATAGAAGGCATTTCACAGAGAATTCACGTGCCATGCTGTAGAAGAAGAAAATGAATTATATCCAACATGAAACTCTACAACAAGATAGAGAGTGTTTGGTTACGAAACGAGGCTGAGAAAAACAGGCATCTGACAGCAGACTGCCCTCCAGCTGCCACAGCAACTGGCTTTCAGGTTAGCGGTCAAAGGCCTGGGGCAGGCAGGCAGGCAGGCAGGCAGACATCTGCTGCTATAAACAGAGGGAGGGCTCTCAAGGTGTGCTGCTTGAGGGAAAGGGGAATGAGGGGAAAAGACGCGTTGGCGTGCGAAAAGTGACTGGGACCTGATTAGTAGGGGCATGAACATGCCATATAAAAAGAAGGAGGATTGCAGAGGTGACATCAGGATAATAAAAACTGAATGCACTAACTTCAGAAAATGAGGTTGACGCTAACAGAAATGGGAGGTTTGCTTACTGAGAAAAGCGTGTGAATGTGCAGAGAGGGAGGACCTCCTAAAGGACGGTAAAGCTCAAACAGGAGGCTCTCCATCAGCGGTTCTCAACCTGAGGGTTGAATGACCCTCTCACAGGGGTCATCCAAGTCATAACAGTAGCAAAATGGCAGTGATGAAATAGCAACGACAATAACTTTATGATCGGGGGGTTGCCACATGAGGAATTGTCTGGAAGGGTCGCGGCACGAGGAAGGTTGAGAACCGCTGCTCTACATGAACCCTGTCGGCGAAACATCAAGTCTACGCACCTGCCAGCTGTGTGGGGACTGAGGGCTGGCTAGGTCCCCCAGCCAGAGAGCCCTTTCCTAGTGGTTTCAGCCAACCAGCCCTAATGATCAGTCTGGGAGACACTGGCAAGGGTTGCCACCAGCAATTTCGGTAGCAAAATTGCTCTCCTTGTATTTAAAGCCTACCTACATGTTTGTAGAAGTGACGATAGCTGGGAATGGTCACAGAAGCAGAGGAGAGCGAGAGAAGCAGAGGCCACGGAGAGCTTATCAGCCTCCGGCAAGTGTTTCCCTGACTCAGCCAGCAAAGAGACTGGACCCCCCCTCCCCCCCCCACACACACACAAGGCTTTGTCTTCGTGTACCTCAGCCTTAGTTTTTGATAGTACTTAATTCAGCATTTAAGAATGCAAATGAGTTACTATTAAGAAGTTTTAGGTCACTTGAGACTTCTGGGAAATACAACTAGGAGTTGGTTAAAATCAGAGGACAGCAGTGTTCACGTAACAAGCATGGGTGAAAACGGTTGGTAAAAGGACCTTCTGCAACAAATGGAGAAATGTGCTCGACACAATGGAGGCATGCATGCATTGTGGTAAGAGCTGTATGGGCACCCAACAAAATGATTTAAAACAATAAAAAAAGGCCTTCTGAATGAATGGCAAGTGACATGGTACCAAAATTGAAGTAACTTCCCTGACGAGCTCCATGTGTGAGTCAATGTGAGCACAATGGTCAATATGCTCTATGAGGATTGATTTGCTGGGTTTTCCCTGTACTTTTCAAAAGAGAAATGTAATCATTTGAAAGCCAAGCGCAATATTACATTCTTCTTGCACATAAAGTGTAAATATCTGTAAGAGGTGAGAGCGCTTCACAAAAACCAGAGAACCCTGCGGGATTTGAAATTCCTTGTGACAAACAAAACTAATAAACTCAGCTTAGTCGTTGCCAATTAAAAAAGTTTTAAAAATTCATTAGCTGAAACACAAATGAACAAAATGTCTTGCCCGGCATTTTAGAAGACTAGCGGAAGAAGAACACACCGGGGCAGTGCTACTGGATTAGAATCCAGTGATGCTGGCGAGAGGCCGCTGAGGCCAGAAAAGCAGTGGCTACTTGAGGTGACTTTAGCAAGAGATGACCAACGCTGAAAAAAACAGATAATTATTGGAATAAAAGTAGAAAAAAAATCTGCGTTGCGGAAGACTCAGGCCCATGGTAATCAAGGCTAGCATACGCAATAAGCAAGGTCAAGCACAAGCTTATTTATGCTTATCTGAGCTGAACAGAGTTGCATGTTTTCTAGGACATCCCATTATTGGGCAGCCCGACTCGGATGGTCATGGTAGACAGGTTCCACCCCCAGCAGATCAGTCCTCTCGCATAACCACTGAGCTCAGCACATTTGGCCCTTCCATCAGGCCTGGTGGGTTGGGTGGGAATGCTTTTGTTTCTCCAGGCCCTGGAAAGACCAACACTGCTCTGGGGACAAAAGTCAGCACTCACCCCTAACTCTGGCCCCTTCACCCTGTCTACTCTGGCCAGCAGGGTCCCATGACAAGGACACGTTGCCAGAGGCTAGTGTTCTGGATACAAATAATAAGCACACCGGAAAAACAGACCTGAGGTGCTGACCATGTTCACACCACTCCCACCTTCTCCTTCCACAAAGCCAGCCAGCCAGCTACCTATCTATCTATCATCTATCTATCTATCTATCTATCTATCTATCTATCTATCTATCTATCTATCTATCTATTTTTTTTTCCTTTCCCTTTTTCACAAGGCTACATCTTTGGGCTTCTTTCCCACTACTAACTCAACTCCTACAGTGACTGTGACCTTTATCTGGGGTACACTGATATAGTCTGGAGTGTCATCTGCCATAGCACACCTGTGGAAAAGACAAGGTGATTATGGTTGGGCAGGGCTGAGAGCACTTATTTTTATTCATACACTTACCTCTTTGACACTATGGGTTACTGCCCATATCAGAAAAACCCTTGACATCACCTGGAAAGTAGTCAGGACGACAGAAGACGGCACAATTCCTGAAAGACATGTTAGATTGGTGAGTCACTGTACCATGACGACTCGAGACATAATACATCTTCTAAAGCACCCACATTTAAATACTCAGGGCCCCAACTGTCTCGAACAAGAGAAACTTACCTATCCTGTCATAAGGCTACCTTTTTAAAACATAAGCTCACACACTGCCATCCAGTCGATGCAACTCATAGCGACCCTATAGGGCAGGTAGAACTGCCCCTGTTGAGTTTCTGAGACTGTAACTCTTCACATTAGAAAGTCCTGTCTTTCCCCTGTGGAGTGGCTGGTGGTTTTGAACTGCTGACCTTGCAGTTAGAAGACCAACATGGAACTGCTAAGCCACCAGGGCGTCTTTCATATAACCAAGCTTGAAAGGTCTTTCCCCCATAGAAACAATGTTAACGGCAACAATAAACCATGAAATCTAGGTACTTTCTTAAGCTTTTAAAAACTCTTGAATAAATATAGTATTTTCATACTTTAACATACAGATAGAAAACAAAATGATCATTTAATCTTTAAAAAATGGCAGCAAAGGTTGATTTTACACTCTGGGTTTCTGGATAGTGAAGAACTTTGACCAAAGAGAACTTTCAGTCTGGCCTTTGCCCTCAGCTCCTGGGAGGCCAACGCTAAGCCTCTGGAAGGATGAAAAGACTTGGAAACCTGTTCCTGTGCAGCTGAGAGCGGAGGAAGCCCTATGGGACCACATGGGATCACTATGAACAGAAATGAACTCAATAGCACATAGTGACAACCACAAACCTAAAGGTTGGCAGTTTGAACCCACCTATCCGGGCTTCAAAAGTAAGTGCATGGTGATAGGATCGGCTTCTGTAAAGACTTCCACCACAAAACCCTCTGGAGCCCAGATCAACTCTGACCCAGATGGTGAGTCAGGGTTGCTTCCTTTCACCATACTTAGTCAATCTGAACATTGATCAACTAGTCTGAGAAGCTGGGCTACATGAACAAAAACATGGCATAAAGATTGGAGGAAGACTCATTAACCACCTGTGATAAACAGATGACACAACTTTGCTTGCGGCCAGGGAGGAGGACTTGAAGCACTTGCTGATGAAAATCTAGGACTGTAGCCTTCAGTATAGGTTATCTTAGCTCTGAAAAGAAGCTCTACGAGGTGGGTTTTACTTTCAGGTGAACTTCACTGAGAGACTGTTTTCAGAAAAAAGCCTGCCTGAGTTGTTGTAGGATAATGTCTGCTCTTATATAAAGCTCCAGGTGGGAAATCCCTCCTAGATCTTCAAAGTAAAAAAGGGTTGTTGCTCCTCCTTCTTCATCTAACTCAGACTCCCTTTCAATTGGGTTACCAGAAAGCTTCTAGCCAGGTTTGAAGTGCAACATGCATGACCACATCTGGCGTTTTGTGGTTCTGTGCTATTGAGCCGATTCTGAGTAGATGAGATCACAAATCCTTGTGGAATGAGGGAGATCCTGGGAGTGTTGGATTAACAGCAATCTAGCTGAGAAGAGTTATTAAGAGGCAGAAGGGTGAGCATGATGGTGGGAAAGAAGGAAGGCAAAAGGAGACAGGAAAGATCTAGGAAGCAAAGCTATGGATAGAGGTATAAACATAGGTGTGCACTTATGTAAATATATTAATTAATAAAAGTAAAGGTACTGGCACAATTAACATATGCGAAAATTTTCCTGATCATTAACCATAAGAGAAATGCACATTAAAACAACAATGAGATACAACCTAACACCCTCGAAGATAGCCCAAGTCATAAAATCAGAAAGCAACAAGTGTTGGAGGGACTGTGGTGAGATAGGAACTCTCATCCACTGATGGTGGACCTGTAGGCATGTACAGCCACTATAGAAATCGATCTGGTGATATCTAAAACAGATGGAAATCAAGTTAACATACGACCCAGCAATCCCCCTACTGGGCATATACCCAGAAGAGGCAAGAAATAAACCATGGTCAAACATCTGTGCTCCAATGTTCATCGCGGCACAGTTCAAAATTGCAAGGAGTTGGAAACAACCTAAATTTCCATCAACAGACAAATGGATTAAAAAACTGTGGTACAAAAACCGAAAAAAACAAACAAACAAAAAAAAAACAACCCCCAAAACTGTGGTACATACATACAATGGAGTACTACGCATCGCTAAAAAGCATTGAGGAACGCATGAAGCACATCACTGCATGGGAAGAACTGGAAGAAATTATGCTAAGTGAAGTAAGCCAAGCACAAAAGGTCAAGTACAACATGAGTCCGCTGAGGTAAACTTAAAACTAAACACACACACACACACACACACACACACACACACACATGGCATAGGGAAACACCTACTGTATACAAACATTCCTGGGGTGAGGACCAGGTAGTATGGCAGGGGCCAGACCAAATCCGGGGATACATATGGTAGCCAACTAAAAAGGAGGGTGGAGGAAAGGAAAAAAATACAAAAGGAATGGGTAGCGGAGGAAAAGGGCAGTTACCCACCCAAGGGGAGGGTATTGTTTATATCTCCACAGGGAAAGAGGGACCAGACTTCAACCTGGTGCTCCAAGATATAAATGCAACATACCAACATGAAGCAGGGAACCAATAGAGAGGGTCTGAGGGCTGGCCCCAATCCCAACTACATGGACATCTGTCCCTCCCCCCAGAAGAATTTACTTCAGAGGACAGCGTTGAAGCTGCACCTCAGGGAGAGGGGACATGTCTGATCAGAGCACACGGGAGCAAATGAAGGGGGGTGAAGAGAGTGGAGCACATCCTGGCCCACCAATCCTTGATGACGATATTCCCGCTCAGAGCAGTCAATCTACAGAGACGACCATATGGCTGGCCCCACTATGAGACTCGACATCCCTCACTGATCCATAGCCCTACAGGGGACAACACTAGAGTCACTGTAGGAATTACGCCCAATATGATCTCACCACACTGGAGGCAAAACACTACAGGTGTGCAACAGAACAGCAAGGGGAGCAAAGCAAAGAAGTCCCCAGGGAATACCAAAAATAGATTTTGGGGCCAGGGCATGGCACCCCATCAGACTCAACAGGAAAACACTCCTAAAGGTCAACAAACAGACCTCGAACTGTTTACAGGCTTTTCTTTTCTTGTCATTGGTTTGTTGTTGTTTTATTTTCTTTTGCTGCTTTGTTTTGCTCTGTCTTGTTTTTGTGCATATTATTATCTCTGCAGGTCTATCTAGATAAGATAGGTGGGAAAAACAATCTGGAGGAGGAAACAATGGACCCACGGTTCCAGGGGGACATGGGAGAAGGGGAGGTGGGGGAAAGGAAGTGGTGTAACAAACCCAGGGACAAGGGAACAACAAGTGATCCAAAATCGGTGGCGAGGAGGGTATAAGAGGCCTGGTAGGCCTTGATCAATGGCAATGTAACCGAGAGGAATTACTGAAACCCAAATGAAGGCTGAGCATGATAGTGGGACAAGAGGAAGGTAAAAGGAAATAGAGGAAAGAACTAGGAGGCAAAGAGCATTTATAGAGGTCTAAATAAAGGTATGCACATATGTACAGTAAATATATTCATATGTGATAATGGGGAAATAGATCTATGTGCATATATTTATAGGTTTAGTATTAAGGTAACAGATGGACATTGGGCCTCCACTCAAGTACTCCCTCAATGCAAGAATACCTTGTTCTATTAACCTGGCATTCCATGATGCTCACCTTCCCGACAGGATCACCAAAGACAAATGGATGCATAAGCAAATGTAGTGAAGAAAGCTGATGGTGCCCGGCTATCAAAAGATATAGTCTAGGGTCTTCAAGGCTTGAAGGTAAACAAGTGGCCATCTAGAT
>NW_022103914.1:1944032-1962139 GCF_000313985.2 Echinops telfairi
TTCTACCTTACAAATCCGGCTAGACCAGAGGATGTACACTGGTACAGATAGGAACTGGAAACACAGGGAACCCAGGACAGATGAACCCTTCAGAACCAGTGGTGAGAGTGGCGATACCGGGATGGGTGGTGGAGGGGGGTGGGTAGAAAGGGGGAACCGATTACAAGGATCTATGTATAATCTCCTCCGATGGATGGACAACAGAAAAGAGGGTAAAGGGAGACGTCAGACAGCGTAAGACATGACCAAATAATAATAATTTATAAATTATAAAGGGTTTGTGAAGGAGGAGTAGGGGTAATGAGGAGCTGATATCAAGGGCTCAAGTAAAAAGCAAATGTTTTGAGAATGATGATGGTAATAAATGTACAAATGTGCTTGACATAATGGATGTTTGTATGTATTGTGATAAGAGTTGTACGAGCCCCCAATAAAATGATTCATATATTAATAAAGTATTAATATATGAATCATTTTATTGAGGGCTTGTATGGATGGCTCTTTTCAAAATACATATGTATGCTTCATTGACTTATGTATACTTATGCATGTAGAAAAAATGTTTCAGCATTTGACCAGTAACTGAAAGGTGGTTAGTTTAAAACCACTCCATGGGACAGAGACTTGGAGATCTGTTTCTGTAAAGACTGCTCTTTCAAAAACCAAACTCATTGCCATCAGTCAATTCTGAGTCTGAGTTACCCTATGGGGATGAGTGGAACTGCCCCTTTGGGTTTCAGATGCTGTGATTCCTTATAGGCACAGAAAGCCTCATCTTTTTCCTGTGGAGCAGCTGGTGGATTTAAACTGTTGACCTTGTAGTTAGCAGCCCAATGAGTAATCCATTATGCCTTCAGGGCAGGAAGTCCTATGGGACAGTTCTACTCTGTCACAGGGGGTCACTATGAGTTGGAATTTAATAGACAACACCTAAAAACAACAATATATGCATTTCATATTGTGTGTGACAAGTAAAAAATGTTCGACAAACATGGGGAAAAAAGAAAGTGATGACGGCAACCATATGTACAAATGTGCTTGACAAAATGGATGGATGTATGGACTGTGATAAGAGCTATACGGACCTCCAATAAAATGATTTAAAAATAAATAAATATCAAGGTATTGGCATAGATACATATATTTATATGGCAATACATTGAAGAAGTGGACGGACTTTGGGCTTCTGCTCAAGCCCTCCCTCAATGCAAAAACATTTTGTTCTAATAACCAGGAAATCTGTGATGCTCACTCTTCCGACACAACTGCTGAAGACAAATGGGTGCACAAGCAAATGTGGTGAAGAAAGCTGATGGCGCCCAGCTATCAAAAGATATAGTGTCTGGGGTTTTTAAAGGCTTGAAGATAAACAAGCAACCATCTAACAGAGAAGCAGCAAGCCCATACGGAAGAAGCACACCAGCCTGTGCAACCATGAGGTATCTACAGGATCAGGTAACAGGCATCAGAAGACCCAAAACAAACCAACACATTGTTGAGAATGGGGGGGGGAGGTGTCGGAGCAGAGACCCCCAAACCCATCTGTAGACAGTGGGACATTCCCTCATAGAAGGGTCACAAGGAAGGGATGAATCAACCAGAGCACAGTATAGCACCAATGAAACACACAATATTCCTCTGGTTCCTTGAGGCTTCCTCACACCCCACTATCATGACCCCAGTCCTGCCTTTCACTGCAGGCTAGGTTGGAGCATGTACACAGGTATAGATAGATAAGTGCTCACCACACACGGAATCCTGGTCAGATAAACCCCTCAGGAACAGATATGGTAGTAGCGAAACCAGGAGAGTAGAGGGAAGGATGGTGGGGAGAGGGGGGAGAAACCAAGGGGGAAGGGAGACAGGGGTCAGTGTAAGATATGAAAATAAAAATCATTTATAATTTATCAAGGGGTCCTGAGGGTGGGAGGGTAAAAAGAGGAGCTGATACCAAGGGCTCAAATAGAATGTAAATGTTTAGAAAATGATGGCAACATATGTACAAATATGTTAGATAGTTGATGTACACATTGTTATAAGAGCTGTGAGAGGCCCCAATAAAATGATGTTTTTTTAAAAAAAGGCTTTCTGGGGGCGGGGAAAAGAATACTACACCTAGCCAAGATGTCATTGTAGTTTAATGGAAAAAGGCAGACAGCACTAAACATGAAAGAACTTGGCACATGATGCCTATGTGACCATCAGCAGCACTATGTGCTTTAAAAAATTCCGCCAAAGGAGGAGAAAAATAAAAACAAAGAACTCAGGAGTGGAATAGCAACCGTAAAAGGGCTCACAGCAGGCACCAAATACACCGAAATCCTTGTATAACACTGCAAGGCCGACAATTATTTACAATGGCTCTTCTATCCATAGTCTTCACTCCCACCAAATGATCTTCATTTTCCTGATACAGCTGGTAAGATGGTGGTAGAATATATTGACTGGATTATATGGTCATCAGTGAGTGACTGTTACTGGGTTAATTGTGCTTGCCATCCTGCTGAGTACAAATCAGCCATCTCAGAAGCAGGAAGTACCGGGGGCTGGCTCATTACCAGGAAAGGCAGAAGAGTCAGGAGTGGAGCCCCTCCCTTTGGACCCTGAAGCCCTGTGCCTTGGGCTTTGGTCCAGGAGACGGCTGTGATACCAGGAGCGGGAGAGCAGAGCAACAGCAGAACCAGGAGCCAGAGCATGAGACAGCAGTGGGCCTCCCAGCTCCCAGAGCAAGGACGACAGTGCTTCTGGGCAGGAGGCTGGCTTGAAGAAGTGGGGCGCCTCTAGGGTTCCACTTCACTGGGGGAGCTGGGTTTGCTGACCCATGGTGCTAAAGCTAAATGCCTTCAGATCGAGGCTCATGGGAGTGGCATGCCATTTGGGCATTTATTGGCAGTCGTAAAATTGCATGAGCAGGGTAGAGGTCAGGCCAAGAGGCTGAGGGTCAGAGAGAGAGGCCTGCTTGTGGACGAGTCAGAGAAGAAACTGTCCTGACTGAACAACTGTATGCAGAGCATTTCTCACCTAAGTTGTAACCCTTTAACTTCCCCAACAAATTCCATATTGTGAGCACTGTCTGAGTGCTGTGTGGTCACTGCCATGAATGTCATGGGAGGGATGGTCGGTATTAGAGTAGGGTCAAAGGAGATGGTGGGTAGAGGCGTGTCTGACCTCTGCCTGGTGTGTTGGGAGCCAGAGGAGGTCATATGAAACAATTACAATCATTATGATTATAGAACATATGGTAAATGTTTATAAAAGGGGACAAGGGAAAGAGGGATGGAAGGAAGCACAACAATACTAATTTCCTTACCTTTTGAATACTGTCTAAAATTGACATATAAAACAAACAAATTCACTACAACTGGCCAATTGTGATTCACAGAAACCCTATCGGGCAGATTAGAATTGCACCTTATGGGTTTCCAAAACGATGGATCTTTATAAGAGTAGAAAGCCTCATTTTTCTCCCCTGGAACAGCTGGTGGTTTCAAACTGCTGGCCTTGCAGTTAGCAGCCCAATGCATTAACCAGTGTGCCACCAGGGCTTCTAACATTGAAATATAGATAAATATAACTCCAACCGATATAGTTTTCAACATCTTTACCTCAAATATAATGAGATCTTTTAATATTTCTTCTGAAGGATGTTTTATAACTTGAAATTTTATTTTTGATAAATTCATTATTTTAAATGAAACAAACAAACAAACAAACAAAAAACAACCCTACCACCTACTGCTTTTGAGTCAATTCTGACTCACAGCAATCTCATAGGACAGAGAAGAATTGCTTCCCAAGGCTTCTGAGACTATAAATCTTTCCAGAAGCACATTGCCTCATCATTCCTAGGAGAGCAGCTGGTAGGTTTGAACTGCTGACCTTTCAGTTAACAATCCAATGCAAAACCTGTCGGGGGAGGTCAGATGCGCAGGCATTCCCTCCCCTGAGGGAATCAGTTGCCAGACTGCTGTCTCATCCCACAACAGGGGTGGGCCTGCTCCCTGCCTCTGGGGACAATGGACAGGCTCTCTCTGGAGCCTAAGGCCATTAGTTTGGTTCCTGTAGGCGGAGTTTGCACCCTACTGATAATGTTCCTATGGAGACCCAGAGACCACCCCCTAGACCACCCTCTCATTGCTATGTAACCTATAGTGCAGCCCCTTCCTGTGACGTATGTCTTTACCTGTAATTAGTGGGCTGGATTGCCCCCAAAAGGTATATAGGTGTGAGTCAGCAGGACTTCTCTCTCCGACTCTGACTTTGAGCTCCTTGCTGCTCCCTCCCTGGTCACTCCCCTCTCCCTTGTTCCCTTACCCTCCTTCCCTTCCCCCTCTCTCCACGTGGACCACCAAGCTGGGCTGAGGTGAGCAATGTTGCTATGTATCGTGCCTGACTGTATTATTGTATTATCTCTCATGCTCTCGATGACTTTAATATAATACTTATATATCTCAACCATACAATTGTGCATTACTGAACCCAGAAGTAGTATTACTGAACCAGTGAGTTCTAGTACCGGGTGGGGCTGGCACCTCACCCTCCGTCCGCGCAACTTATTTTTTTATTTAATACTACAAAAACCCTCAATTAAAATTGGCATATATATAGCTTTAATACTACAGCCAAGCAAAAACATGACTAAAAAAATAAAATTATGGACTAATATCCTTCATGAACAAAATCCAACAACGTTTTTAAAAAAAGACATTTTGAGCAAGTACGCAAAAATGTTTTAGCCTTCGAAACACAATCAGCATAATCAGCCACACAAATAAAACAAGGGCAAAGAATCACATGATCACATCGACTGACACAGAGAAGGCATTTGACAAAGATCCCACAGTAATTCCTGACAAAAATACTCAAGAAAATAGGAGTAAGAGGAAATCCTCAACAAAAGTAACGGTCAACATTGCTCTCAACCGAGAGAAACTGAAAGCATTCCCCTCATGAATGGGAACCCAACAAAATGCCCTTTGTCACCACTCTTATTCAATATTGTGCTAGAAGTCTTAGCTATCAGGCTAGAAAGGGAAATTAAAGCCATCCAAATTGGAAAAGAAGAAGTAAAAATTTTCTGTTTTCAGATAAGTTCCTATACAAAGAAAATCCCAAGGACTTGGGCAAGAAGCCTTATTGAAAGTGTCAGGTTACAAGACCAACATACAAAAATGAGTTAGATTCCTTAATACTAACACAAAGTGAACTCTGAAAAGGGACTTGGGGAAAAAAAAGAATCATTCACAATAGCAATTCAAAAGATGGAATACTTAGGAATAAATAAAGCCTAAGAAACAAAACACCTATACAAAGAAAACTGTGAAACACTACTACAAGAAACCAATAGACCTACATAAATGGAAGCATATGCCATGATCGTGGATAGGAAGATTTAGCATTGTAAAAATGCCAATAAAACCCAAAGTGATGTACAGATACAGTGCCATCCCAATCCAGATTCCAAAATCATTCTTCAGAGATGGAAAAACTAATCACCAACTTTAAATGAAAAGTAAATAAACCCCAGCTAAGCAAAACACTATTACAGAAGAAAAAAGTATGAGGATACTAGTAGGCCACACATGTAAGCCAATTAACAGAATTGGAAACGCAAAAGTAAATCCCTCCACCTACGGAACAGTTGCTCTTTCACAAAAGGCCATTAAATGAGGGAAGAGATAGTTCTTTAACAGATAATACAGAAACCTGGGTATCCATTTACAAATGATGGATCCACTCTGTAAACCTTCACCCAATTCACAATAAAAGGCTAAAAACAAAAATAAACATTGAATACCAGGATGAAGAGCCCAAGCAAACCAGTGTCCACTGGCCTGAAGACCGGAGAATTAGATGGTGCCGGCTATCACGACCCCAGCTCTGATGGGGACCACATAGAAGGTCCTCAGAGTGGGAGAAAAAGGCAAAACAAAACTCAAATTTTTACAAGACCAGACTTACTGTGTAACAAACTGGTGGAAGCCCCCGGAGGGTAGCCCTTCGACGCCTTCAAACCTGGAACTGACTTCACTCTTGGGAGATAACCTTTCAGCTAAACAACAAGCCTAAACAGTAAAACCCTGGACCCTGTCGGTAATCTGTTCTAGAAGGAGCGATGCAGTTGAGTTCTGAATCAATTTTTCCCATAAGAAATAACTGAAAATGTACTAACATTCTCAACCACCAAGTTTTTACCCTAACTTTGCCTTTTTACACAAAACGTTACACAGAAATTTCAAAGTAAACAAGTTTAGAGTTAAATAATATAATTTAAATAAGAAACACCCATTACAAAAGATTTTAACAACAAAGATTTTAACAACTCCAGGATGGCCCATACCTTGAGACTGATGAGGATCTGGATCTGTGGACACAGATGTGGAGAAGAAGTAGGAAAGACAGTCATTGTTTGAAAAGGGAGGGAATCCCTTTCCATAAAATCGACTGGTAGCTGCTTTTCAGGAGGTTTTTTTCCCCCCTCCTTTGCCTTTTTTCACTAGGACATGGCTGGCTTTCTCAAAAAAAAAAAAAAAAGAAAGAAAATCTGTCTGATGTGGTTAGCTGTTGGCATTTCCTTAACTGATTTCTGAAAGGGTGTACTAAATTATGATCAACAATATCGATGACACAGTTAACTAGTTCCTTATCATGAAGATTCTTTTCAAAAAACTCTTTCTTAGGACCCATGTGTTTTTATCTAAAAGCAATACAAAAAGCCACAAAAACTAAGAAAATTATAGCAAAACACTTGGAACACAGCTGCAAAAGGTTTAGACGCGTACTAACAATGCCAAATAACGCCCAGGGACCAAAGCACACACTGCTTTTGTTTGCAAAAATCTCGTGCGTCGGGTCAGATTAAGATGTTTTGTTCGAGCTCCGAAGCAAACATTTCTAGACATTTCGCGTCAAAAACCGATGCGGTTGAGTCGGGATTCTACTGTAAAGTACGTGGTAATGCCTGTGAGGAACGTGCTCCTCAACACAAAGGACCACATAAGACAGAGAAAGGCAGGGTTTGACAAAAACAAAGGTCAGAAGGCTGGAAGAAGCAGGAAGGAAGGATGACAGAACGAAAGTGGGAGCTCAGGGAGGACGTGGAAAGTGGGAAGCTGTTAACCTTGTGGAGATTACGAACAAAATAAAGACAACCGTATATGAATTGCTGAATGGAAAAGTTTATCCAAAACATTAAGATGCCCTGCCCTAAATAACCACACTACTTTTTTCCTGCATAGAAAAAATAGCATGTATAATATGAGCTGTCTCTCTTCTTCTACCCATCTACCTTATGTGAAAACAATTTCTGGAATTATGTTTACCTAAAACTAACCCCAAGATTAATTCTTTTGGTAGGATTTGGAATGGTTTTTGTATTTTTAATTTTTCCACAATGATTAAACTCCTTAAAAAGGAGATGAATCAAATTTTAAAAATTAATAAAACCATTATCCTTAAAGAGATGAAATATTTGGCATCAGCAAAAAGATAATTCTAAAACTGAATCAATTCCAATCTTTATAGAGGTTTCTTAAATACTTTCCCTTAAGATTACATGGTTTTCTTAGAGAAAGAAAGATTTCTAGTCAAAATGAAGAAATGGTTAAGCAGGAGACAGGACAGGTTTTAACACTAGGGCCTCAAAGACGATAGCCAGCCTTTTAAAAGAGAAGGACTGCCAAGTGGCGGTTTCTTTTCCTTTCCCACCAGGGTCTAGAGAACTGGCCATACCTGTTGGAGTGGAAGCACCTGACTACCCCCAGGAAGCATGGCCATTTTTAATACAGCTCGCGTTAATACACCACACCTTTAATAAAGTGTCTAAGATTCCAATCAAGAGCAAAGTAATGCTATTTATAAAATTAGCTCTGCAAATATGGACTTCTTTGAGGTTGGTATTTCTAAAATATGCACTAACCTTTAAAGGGCCTTAAATCCTTTTTGAGCTAAAAGGACAATGTTACTAAATGCCTTCAAGCTCATTATTATGAAATTGAAATAGAGATAAAGAGTACAATAAAAGAAATCAAGTATAAGGACACTTGTCTTGCACTGGGATGAAATACACAATTAGAATTCAACCTTATCACTTCAGGTGACAAAAGTTAGGTGGTTTTTTCTCCTCAGTTTGCAGAAGGCTATGGATGATAATGAAAGCCCAAAATCAAGTGTCAGGGGCCCTATGTGGATTCAGCCTCAGGTGAACCCCCTGACTCGGGACCAGGGATAGAAGGCCTTGTTCACAGACAGAGGACAGTGTAGGTGGGATGACTGCTGCTGTAATTAGGTCACAAGGTGACACCTCCCTCCTGATACAATGTACAAGAGTTCCAGTTTTTAACATTTTCTACTGCACCAAAGAACATAAGGAAAATAGCAGTGTCAGCAGCAATACCCAGCATGCATCTCACCATGCAATTGTGTGCGCCCAGTGGGTCGTGGTCTCAAGCACCCTGGCCTCTCACCAAGATAATTACGATGCTGCTCTCCAAGGACACTATTATTGTCCCCAAGACCCTATGTACTCTAATGGCCCCCAATATCAGCCTACCTGAGAGTCAACTGACAAGTGTTATAGCATGGAAGGAGAAAGTAGCTGTGCTGGATTTCTGAGAGTTTACACTAAATTGTAGCAATTCAAGCAATTTAAGGTGTTCTCCCATCATGGGATTTTTCATCTAAATGCCACCTTTGCTTTATACGCGCTGATTTTTGAACGTACCTCTCATAAGCAATTCTACTGTAGGAGATAACTACGGGATATACATAGAACACTGATTTTCGGGTAATAACAATTTTTCCTACAGTTTTTAAAAATTCAGTTTATTATTAAATAAATTATGGTGAAGATAAACCATGGGAGTCTTCAAAGCTGCTTCCTGTCTCTGGCAGGCTATTTGGCCTCCACTCTCATACCCCGGGGTGGAACAAGAGGCTTCACTGCCATGATGGAAACTCAAGAAAGCCAAGCGGGAAAAGCAGTCTCCAGGAAAATGAGAAAAGGAAAACAAAGTTGGAACTAAGGGAGACATCATTATCTAAGTGGCTGCGGCGCAGGCTGAGCACCTGCTTGGGTCGGCCGCAAACTTGGCTGTAAGCTTCTTTTCACCCAGCACGTTGTGTAACGCTCCACACGCACAACAAAGAACCCAATGCTCAGCTTTTGAGCCATGTGCCTTATTAGTAAATCTGAGTGATGTAAATGTACCGAATGTTCTTTTTTAAAGTTTTATTGGCACATACTTCATGTATCATACAATTTGATTGTTCAATATTAAGATTTGTGCAATCACCACCACAATCAATTTCAGTTCTTTATATGGATTTTTCCCTTACTGCTTAAGATGTTCAAGTGTCTGCCACTAGTTGCATACTCTTCCACTAGACTAAGGCTCTTGAATATACAAAGTAGCAATAAATTTGCTTCAAGAGAGGGCCCAGAGGCTATAGGGCATGAGCATTTTGGGGCTTTGCCAAATATTCAGCTTGTAAAATCAGGACTTCAGCCTTTAGTGGGGATTGCAACTTAATGGAAAGAAAATTTAAAAAAACTCACCAAGAGACATCATCACGGTAAGCCGAGAAAAGATGGACGTTGTCAAGGACCTCACCTTGCTTGGATGCACAATCAGTGCTCATGGGCAGTGCAGACAAAAACTCTGACCTGACACTGGGTCAATACGCTGTCCGTGAAAACTGAGCAACGAACAGGGACGACCAGAGAAGACTCGGTGCGCTCGGTGATGGCGCTGCTGAAGCATGACGAAGACACCGCAGCAGCCAGGTAAGGGTGCTCCTTGGCACGGCTCCGTCTCGGGTAGCTTGCACATAGTAGCAGGAGAGACCAGAGAGCGAGGGCTAGAGCCTCAGCAAGACGATGGGCACAGCGAGCGCAGCAACCGGCTCGCACGTCCTGAAGATGGCGTGGGGCCAGGCAGCCTTCTGTTCCGTGGCACACGGGTGTCTGCGAGTCGGAACCCACTCACTGGCACCCCGTAACAACAGGCTTACTTTTGAGGTCTCAATCTTTAAGAGTCAGGTTATTGCTCGGCTAATCTCTGAATGACTGAGAAATTTACACATGCAGTAAATGGTACATTCCCAACCTTTCTGTCAAAGAAACTTAAAATGGAATTTTAGCACCCTTTTAATGTTAAAGCAAAATATTTTCTGTAAAAAATATAACAAAAATATTTGAAGTCATTCTCTCACAAGATTCAATGAATCAATTGAAAGCCATGGAAACCTACTCAAATCTCTCCATTATGGTTAGCATTGCAATAGCCAGTGGCCATCTGATTATTTGTATTATTAATAAGATCTCTCAGTGTTTCAGACCAGCTTGTTGGTTAATCTTGAAACTCAAATGGATCATACATACCAGCGGTTCTCAACCTGTGGGTCGCGACTCCTTTGGACGTTGAGCGACCCTTTCACAGGAATCGCCAGATTCATAACAGTAGCAATATAACAGTGATAAAGTAGCAACGAAAATAATTTTATGGTTGGAGGGGGTCACCACAATATGAGGAACTGTATTAAAAAGTCGCAGCATTAGGAAGGTGGAGAGCCACTGATACATACTATACCAACAAAATTATGTCATAATCTTTTATTAAAAAGGGGGATGATAATGAAATAAAATGGATAACTATGCAATTATATTTATGGTCTCTTTTTGATAACTTATACAAACAGTTGCATAAGTACCATATACCAGTTTCACGAGTAAGTTCTGTTTTAGGAGTATGTTTTTAAATTTTATTAAATTTTTCCTTGATATCTTTCTGAAAATTCTTTTATGTAAAGCTGGATCTAATTCAATGGCAAGCTACTTGAGATAAAGACAATATCTAACTACAAAACTGAGAGTAGAATGATTCCCTTTTCAGTAAAGTAATAAGAATACATGGGAACAGAACAACGTTTGTTCAGAGTTCTACCGAATGATGTGTGAGGGGCAAGAAGACTGAAGTTTAACCTGACAAGGAATCCCTTTTAATACAGGTTATGAAAGAGGGCGTCCATGAGAAAAAGTCTCTGTTGAAGAGAACAAGAAACTGCAGCATTACTTAAATATAGTAATTTCTAGCTAAGACTATCTTGGCTGTCAGAGCTGGAAAGGATTTAAGAAATCAAATTCAATCCCATCACTTGACAGCTGAGGAAATCCAGGTCTAGAGAGGCGAAGGAACATGGCAAGCTTCCAGAGTGGAACAAAACACGTTCACATGCAGGTCTAAGTTTTGGTGGTTGGTCTCTAAGGAAGGTAGTTATTGGTCTCACTGGAAGTAAGCTACGAGAAGCAACACGAATCCCAGATGAGCCCGAAGAACATCTTAGTACCGGACGCGTGGGAGGTGCCAAAGACCGCTGCGGGCCAGGCAGACAGGGCCCAGGGACAATGTCAAGATGCTCTCACTGGACGTGAGTCCAAACAGAATAACTGGAATGGACCACATGCCCCAGGAACGTGACAGCCATGAGTTCAAGATGATATAAGACAAGAGAAACGCGTCATTGGTCCTATTTGGAGGATTCTAGGAGACCAGTACGTTGTTCTGAAAACTGGTAAACAGAGGGAAATATCATGATGAAAAAAGCACATAAAAACGACCAGGAGTATTACCGTATCACCCGTGGAAACTGAGGAAGGGAGCTGGATGGCTGGAGACGAGTGTTTTACTGAGTATGCTTGTACAGTTTTGAACGTTGTTCAAAAAATGAACGCGCTCAAACATCGCTACAGATTACATGAGCCACACAGAAGATTATTATGTTACAGGAAAAAAGCCCTCAGAATTCAAGTGCCAGCCACTCTGACGTTAACGATGTCAAAACTGTATATGCATAATACCAGGCTTGGAAGGAAACAACAACAAAAAAAGCTGATTAGAATTGCACAATTGAGGTAGGCCTTCCTCCCCCATTAAAGTGAATTCCACTGTTATATTATTTGTCCAACAAATAATGCTAAACTGGCATTTAATGGAAAATATAGCACGTTCACTTATCCATGCCCTAGCTGTTTGAACCACGGACCCCAGATCAGGGCACCAAGAAGGGACTGGGGTGCCTTGGTTCTTGTGTGCAGGGTTCTTAAGAAGGACAGCGAAAGGGGTCTCCCGAGGGCTGCTCTTCGAGGAGCACAAATGACCACCAGCTCGGCCTTGCCATGCGTGCACTCTGCCGGGGCGGTGGCAGTGGCAGCATTCACTGAGTGGGAGGCCAGGAGAACACGCAAAGAGCCTGTCGACAGCTCATAAAAGACACACTGAAAACACTGCTTGCAGGAGGAGTGAAGCTTGTCAAAGTACTGCAGGGGCTGAGAAAGGGAGTAGAAGAGAAAGGGCAATTATAACCTGAACCTAACAATCCCTCAGCTAAATTTAACTAGAGAGGTGGAACAA
Source organism: Echinops telfairi (assembly GCF_000313985.2). Classification (NCBI taxonomy): domain Eukaryota; kingdom Metazoa; phylum Chordata; class Mammalia; order Afrosoricida; family Tenrecidae; genus Echinops; species Echinops telfairi. The sequence goes on from NW_022103914.1 coordinate 1,956,443, forward strand.
TCTGCAGCTTGAAGACGACAGGCAAGTGAATGTTCAAGGCACAAAAAGACCAGCCTACACAGATATGTAAATGGTCATTGTAAAAAAGGTTCTGTTTTCATATCAATCATTTCCCATTATACTGATAATACTGCATTTGTGATCCCCAAATTTAAAAAAATAAATAAAAAGGGATCAAGGGACGAATACGGAAACTCAACAGAGTCTGGGGCAAAAAGCTTTCTAGTTCTTGTTATATAGGATAAGTCACAATCAATAAGAATGTATCCATGTCAAACTGTAAAAATGCTACATGTGTTTTGCAGAAGGAAGCTATGAATAATAAAAATCAAACATGGACTTTTATTCACCTTTGAAAAAAACTGAACGGAGATGATCCCAAGTTTTTATGTCAAAGATCATCTCAGTGAATAGACTTCCTCATGCTGAACTATGGTCACAATTAATCCCAAACACACCACCTCCCTCCTAAACTATCCTAACCTACACTATCCTAAAATACAAGTGTTAAACGTCTGCATAGAAAGATATATGAAAATGACAACAATAATATCTAAGGGTTATAATAGGGTTATTTTGAATTTTTTCTTTATGCTTTTCTGTGTTAACTGAATTTTTTCTTTGTTAGCTGAATTTTTAAAAACAATATCTACAAACAAAATCTTTTCACTGAGGAAAAAAAAGTAACTTGATTTAATAACAACCATACTTCAAATTGTTAAAAAATCAAAGAAATATAATTCTGTTCAAAATGTAATATATAATAATTTTCATACGCAACTGACTTGTAATCATTTTAGAGAAAGTAAAATAATTACAGATACCGTATATAACCGTGTATAAGCCGAGTTTTCCAGCACATTAAAAAAAATAATTTTATTGGGGGCTCTTCCAATTCTTATAATTCATACATATATCCATTGTGTCAAGCACATTTGTACATTTGTTGCCATCATCATTCTCAAAACATTTGCTTTCTATTTGAGCCCTTAATATCAGCTCCTCATTTTTCCCCCTCCTTCCCTACTCCCCCTTCCCTCATGAACCCTTCATAATTCATAAATTATTATTATTTTATCATATCCTACACTGTCTGACATCTTCCTTCACCCACTTTTCTGCTGTCCATCCCCCAGGGAGGAGGTTATATGTAGATCCTTGTAATCAGTTTCCCCTTTCTACCCCACCTTCCTTCTACCCTCTAGGTATCACCACTCTCACCACTGGTCCTGAAGGGATCATCTGTTCTGGATTTCCTGTGTTTCTAGTTCCTATCTGTACCAGTGTACATCCTCTGGTCTAGCCAGACTTGCAAGGTAGAAATCAGATCATGATGGTGGGGAGGTGGGGGTGGTGGTGGAAGGAAGCATTAAAGAACTAGAGGAAAGTTATATGTTTCATCGTTGCTACTCTGCACCCTAACTGGCTCGTCTCTCCTCCTGGCAACCCTTCAGCAAGGGGGTGTCCAGTTGCCTACAGATAGGCTTAGGGTCTCCACTCTGCACTCACCCTCATTTACAATGATGTGATTTTTTGTTCTTTCATGCCTGATACCTGATCCCATCGAGACCTCGTGGTCACACAGGCTGGTGTGCTTTTTCCATGTGGGCTTTGTTGTTTCTGAGCCAGATGACCGCTTGTTTATCTTCAAGCCTTTAAGACCCCAGACGCTCTAATAGCCGGGCACCATCAGCTTTCTTCACCACATTTGCTTATGCACACATTTGTCTTCAGGAATATCGGGAAGGTGGGCACCCACTGATAGGATTTTTTGTTTTTTGATGTTTGATACCTGGTCCCTTATACACCTCGTGGTCACACAGGCTGGTGTGCTTCTCCCATGTGGTCTTTGATGCTTCTGAGCTAGGTGGCTGCAAGCCTTTAAGACCCCAGATGCTTTATCTTTTGATATCCGGACACCACCAGCTTTTTTCACCACATTTGTTTATGCACACATTTGTCTTCAGTGATCTTGTCCGGAAGGTGTCCAGCACATTTTTAATGTAGTTTTTGTGGTAGAATTAGGCAGCTCGGCTGATATTTGGGTTGGCTTATACTCGAGTATACACAGTAAATCTAAATTGAATAGTACTTTTGGAAAATGTATTCAAGTGTCCCTATTCTAATGAGGTGAGGAGGACTTAGCCGGGATGACTGAGATTTATGACCATCTATGCACCCACAGAGTACCCTGGGTGAGGGGGTGGGCTGCTATCGGTAAGGTGGGTGGTTCTGAAGAAGAAAGATGAGATTTACAGGCTCAGGAACCCTACATAGGGTTGCTACATAGAGGACACAAGGTCTTGGTGGTGGATTTGAGTTGGGTGCACCTACAGAGGAACCCTGGTAGCATCAGTGGGCAAGTACTTGACTGCTAAACCAAGGCCAGCAGGTCAAAGCTGCCAAAACTCGGGAAATAGATCTATGTGCATATTTTTATAGATACAGTACTAAGGGCAGACGGACATTGGGCCTCTACTCAAGTACCCCCTCAACACAAGAACACTTTGTTCTAATAATCCAGCATTCTGAGATGCTCACGTTCCCGACACGATCACTGAAGACAAAGCGGGATAAACAGTCTGACCTGGTGGAAGGGACGAACTCCAAATGCAGTATCCCCCTCACATCAAAAAAATAAATGACCATCGTCTTGATCTTTGATTTCACTTGATTTTTTTGAGGGGTGAGGTGACAATGGCGTCTTCCATGGGCTTGATTGATGTTTGCTTTCGGGGTCCTAAGAATAGCACCATGTTTTGACAATAGTAATGACCTTGGGAAAAGAATCTGGGCCACTTCGTGGCTGTTCTTTTAAAGTACGGCAGGTTTCCACTCTCTCTATGCTACTTTTCCAAATCAGCCAGAACCCGAGGCACAACTTTCGCAGCGACCCTTCTCATTCCCCAATCTTCCGTTAACATTCGCTGAACAGAGCTCCAAGACAGTCCAGGTAACTTCCCCAACGGTCCATTGTTGGTCTGCGAGCACAAGTGCATGAATTTTGTTGACATTTTCGCCCGTGTTCGGGAAGTTGATGAACATCCAGAATGAGGTTTGTCATCAATTGACCTTTCACCTTTTTTGAAATGAGAAAACCACTCATATCATTGAGTTTTTCCCCATAGCGCTGTCTTTGTAAGCTGTGTTCCACATCACAACAGTTTCTGCGGCATTTTTCCCGAGCAGGAAACACAATTTCAAAACCACACGCTGTTATCTTAAATTGGCCACCAAAAAAAAAGAGGTTCGAGCAAAACAGCTTTCAGAAAGAAATTTACTGTGACCAGAGAGAACCTTCCCAGGCAACGTCGCTGGGTGCACTGACTCAGAGCGAGTTGATCCATGCTCGCCCAGTGGGGAAAACGTTTACTATGAGAGCTCTGCCCAGCAGAGCCTTTTCCCAATTTTTTTTTGGGGGGGCGGTACCCTCTCATATATCTATATCTATATAGATGTAGCTAGTATACTATGTCTACCAAAAAGAAAAGAAAACTGCCCTCTTTTGCAATTTTGACATGTGGTATTCCTGAGCAATTTTGACATGTGGTATTCCTGAGCATCTTTTAAGGAACAACCTTCTAGCTAAGAATGTAGCAACTCAACACCAGGTCAAGATCTAGTAGATAAAAATGCGGCATTTAGTGAGAGTATAAATATTTCGAATAGCTGTTTACCCTTTAATAAATCAGTTTCCTTTAAAAGTATTGGAATTGCAATCACCTCCCACACCCCAAATTGTTTTAAGAGTAATTTTCTCACCCATAAGCACTATAATCATCTAAGCAAATCAACTACCGATCTAAGATGAAATTTTCCTAGGAAAAGAGATAAACTCAGAGAACTAGGAAATGTGACTTTCACCTGGACCTTCACAGTATGTAAAAGTGAATCACTGTTTCAACTCCAAGGGAGTTTAATAAATATTGAAAAGCTGAACAACAAAGAGAACAACACGGAAACGATCACATAATAAACATTCTGATTTTAAGGCACTAAGATTTGTTGTAATTTCCTTCCAACAACTGGGATTTTCAGCATGTTTTTGTTTGGGAACGTCAAGCCAATTTTCAACTCATAGCCCATGTGAGGATGCCCCGCAGGGTATTTTAGACCGCAGTCTTTACGGGGCAGCCGGCCAGTTCTCTCTCGTGGGAGCCCCCGGGTGGGTTCAAATCTCCAACCTGGTTGCTAACAGCCAAGTGCTTAACTGCTGTCTCACCTGGGGGTCTCTAGAATTTTATACATGTAGATAATACAAAGTTTTTGATCAGAACTATCTTTTCAATATAAAATGGAACATAGATATGCTATTAAAAATAAACCAAATTCAACTGCCATCAGTTTGATCCCAACTCACAGCATCTTCTCTTTTAAAACAATAAGCTGAAATTTGGGTAATCAGTTCATGGCTTTGTATTTCTCTTCATTTGCTGGAAGAAATACCCATTTGGCCACTGCAGAGCGCAGAACAATAGAGCCTCTACCTTCCTTCAAAAACAGTGAGTTGGGCTAATTGATTGGATTCTGAAATTCTACCCTACTTATTTCTGCCAGAAACGAAGCAAGGCCTACGGAAAAGTAAAAATAATGATTTCTGACCTACATGGTCAGATGCCCTTTGCTTTTGCTCGTTTCTTCTAAATCAATAAAGAAATCATATATCCTCGTTCCTCGCCCCTCAAAACCAAAACTCTTTCTATAAGAACAAATCATCTATTTGATTCCCCAGTCTATTCAAGGTGCAAATCTGCCATTATTTATAGATCCTTGATTCGTTTCTGAGCAGCTGTCATTGACAGAACAACTTAGAAGTTCAAAACACTCGTTACTAAACTCAAATGCCTGCTGGAATTATTAGCCATGCTTCTCAATGCTACAACTGGGAAAAAAGCTAAAGATGAACCACCCAAGAAGGCCGGGCAGAAGAGCCCCCCATCAAAAACACCAAGACTAGTTGAGGCTCTCTGACTGACATTCCTCTCAACTTCCTACTCCTGGTCATTCAGGTCTCTGATCAGTCAGTCAGGCCTGAGGCTTTTGTGTGGACCTCGAGGCCCACCCCATAGCTGTCAGTGGGGAACCCACGTATGTGCAAAAGACAAACTGGCCAACCTCCTGGGGGAAGAGGCGGGCGATGACAGAGAGGCTGTCTGTCTAGAGGTGCTTTAATACTTTGCTCCTCTCACCCTTCCCTCACCCCAGGCTTTAGAAAGCAAATTCTGGCTTCCAGCTGTGCCACCCAAATTCACCCGCCAGATAAAATGATTTTTTTAACAATTCACCACCCTGAAGAACAAGAGCAGGAGGCATGAGCACAACTGGCACTTGGGTAGTGAGAACTGAAGACAAGACTGGGAATGAAGAGCTGGGGACCACTGAAGCCCTGGGGAAGGCAAGGTGAGGGCCCCACAGAGACTGTATGCATAAAGGAAAGCAGGAGTGCTACAGGCCAAGTCCAGGAAACCTCGTTCACAATGCGCATCATGTGGAGAAAGAAGAGCCTACCAAAGGATGCAAAGACAGGTGGCCTAAGGCACAGCAAGGCAGCCAAGAGAAAGACTGGTGGATCTGCAATAGCGGACAGCCTCACTTTGAGGGGGCCAAAAGGGGAGGGCTGTCCTCAGGAGAGTTAAGGTTTTCACAGAGGTAAGAAGCCAAAGTATTAATCTGTGAAGCAGGTGAGTTCCAAAACAG
>NW_022103914.1:1963098-1984877 GCF_000313985.2 Echinops telfairi
CCCCTTAAAGAAGGGTCATGGGGAAGAGACGAGCCAGTCGTGGTACAGTACAGCACCACTGAAACATACAACTTTCCTCTAGTTCTTTAATGCTTCTTCCCCCCACTATCATGACCCCAATTCTACTTACAAATCCGGCTAGACCAGAGCATGTACATGGATACAGATAAGAGCTGGAAACATAGGGAATCCAGGACAGATAAACCACTCAGGACCAATATTGAGAGTAGCAATACCAGGAGTGTAAGGGGAAGGTGGGGGGATAAGAAACGGGGAACCGATCATAATGATCTACATATAACTCCCTCCCAGGGGGATGGACAAGAGAAAAGTAGATGAAGGGAGACATTGGTCAGTATAAGACATGAAAAGTAATTTATAAATTATCAAGGGTTCATGAGAGAGGGAGGGTGGGAAGGAGGGAAAAATGAGCTGATACCAAGGGCTCAAGTAGAAAGAAAATGTTTTGAAAATGATGATGCAACAAATGTGCTTGACACATAGATGGGTGGGTGGATGGTGATAAGAGCTGTACGAGTCCCCAATAAAATGATGTAACAGGAAATCATGATTGCTATCCCTCTAGGTATAAAATCGAAAATCTCCGAAGCAGGAAAGGGGGAATCTCACTACTAGCAAGAGAGCAGTGCCAGGGGTGGAGCACATCCTTTGGACCCCAAGGTCCCTGAACTGCCTGATCCAGAAGACAGCTGTGATACCACCAGAGTGACTGGAGCAACAGAACCAGGAGTCAGGGATGACACAGAGCAGTGGACTTCCCGGCTCACAGAGACAGTATAGCTGAGTGCGGGAGACAGGAGGCTGGCTTGTGGAATTGGGTGCCTCTGGGCACTTAAATGGGGGAACTAGGGAGCGAGGCTTGCTGACCCATGGAGCTGGGGCTGTGTGTCCCTGGGTTGAGGCTTACAGTGGAGTGGCATGCCTTTTGGACATTTATTGGCAGCCCTGAAAGGTCTTTGTAACATTGCCTGAGCAGCGCAGAGACCAGGGCCAGGGGGCCAGGGCCAGAGAGAGGCCTGCCTACAGACAGGCACGACAGGGAAGAAACTGTCCTGATTGAACAAGATATCCTGAGCATTTCTCAACTGGATTGTAACCCGTTAGCTTCCCTAACAAACTCCGGCACTCTGAGCACTGTCTATGAATCTGTGTGGCCACTGCAACCAATTAGCAAACCCAGTAGAGTGCTGTGGGAGAACAGAGGGCAACGAAGTAGGCACGGCACATTCAGCAAAACCCCTACCATCTGGAATTACCTTTGACTGATCCACAGGAATTAATCACAGTGTGTCAATATGTAACTACAGGTATAGTTATAATTTACATTTTCAACACATACGAATCACAATACATCTATATACACTCTCCCCAAATCCACACAAATCAACAATATGAAATAAAACATTAAAAATCTACACCCGCATTACACAACTAAAAGGACACAGGCTGGTGTAGGCTCAAATTACTTGTAGCTAGGAAAATAAACACCAAATCCCATCAGAGTTACCTCTTGGGGAGAGGAGGAGAGAGCCAATCTCAAGAGGAGGAAGTCCACTTTCGGTGCAAAAGCACTGAAAGGGTGGTCTTGGTCCGCCAGAGCCAGCCTTAAGTCTATGGGACTCAAGGGGCAACTTCAAAAAGGGCACTGTTGCTGCAAGGAACAGGATGGGGAAGATGACAAAAACAAAGGGAGAGGTGCCCTCTGGTGGCAGCATGGTAAAGGAAAAGATTTAGCATCCAGGAGCCTGACCCTGCACTCGGTTCACGTGCACCCATGTGCCTTCCCCACAGGGTTAACTGAAAGGTGGCAGTTTGAACCCACCCAGAAGCTCGGTGGTGACTTCTTTTGTAAAGGTTCCTTATTCTGTGGGACAGCCCTATTCTGTTACGTGGGGCTTAAACAGACTCAAGGACACAACACACGCAAAGAAAGATACAATTCCTCCCTCCACTGACTCCCCTCAAACAAAATGCCACCAACACTTTGCTACACGGACATATAGAACATAAGAGCATCCTCTAGCCAGGAATCTCATAAATAGACCCTGGCTTCCAACTCTGCCCACAGAGCGAAGAGTGGAAAACAATTTATCACTATACAAAATTACTATCAGAAAAAAACAGAAAACAAAAATGATGAAAATATTTACTAATAAAAATCACTTCCAAAACTTTAGCACAATACCCTAAGCTGAAATATAGACTAAAATGTAACCCTTTCGGGACCAAATTTTTTTCTGCTTTGAATGTCTGTTGTTGATACCACGTTTTCAATCAAGGAAGGCATGCAACAATCAAGGGGCTGGGGCGTGCGAATTTAAAGTAACATAGATTTTGATACACGTATGTGGGGCACAAATGCTTCTAGTGGGTTCTTGGTCGTGGGGCTGTTGAGGTGATGTAGTTTCTTCAGTCACAGCTGCACACCGTCAGGTGGCAGCACATAACGACAACTGACGCTGAAATAGTGGGCAATGTATGTTGCACGGGTCAGGAAAAGGTTAATATGCCCAAGGCAGAATCGATTCAAATGAAAACTTAATAAAGGACAATGAAGGAATAAAAATATCAGGAGAATAAAGATGTGATCAAGTAAAAGATCCGACGTACGAGAAGACGGAGGGCAAAGAAGACCCAACATACACATACGTGGAATCCTTGACAGAGGGACACAGATTGATGAACACGCTGAAATTTAAAACTACAACCCAATAAAGCTTTGCAGGCCTAAAGCTACACTTTGAAAGGACCTACTGGGAACACTGCCCTGCAATGGTCAACTCTGAGACTAATAAGGCTTTCGATATAAAGACTTCAAATGTAAAGGGATCTCAGGTAAAATGCCTAACTTGCTTAAAAAGCCGAAGAAATTAGGCTGGCATCAGACTTCCCAAGAGGAACATAAAAGCAAATCAGTACAGGCAAGGCTTTCAAGAAATTCAAAAGTATAAAGTGTGAACTAATAATTGTGTCCGGTAAATCTGAGTTGTTAACATATGACTATGGGGACAAGTGCATCTACAAGCCCTTCTTGAGATGCTACTTGTCAAGAGAGGTCATCTGCCCTGGGCGGTGGGCCTTGGGTGAAGGCATCCTTCCAGAGCCACCTGTGTCACCCCATGGGACTTGGACTGGAGAACTGACACACATTATAGGAACCTCTGGCCGATGGCTTCTGCTGGGAGTAACAGTCTCTTCGTCTCTTGTGGCTGGTACTAGCATCCATGAAACAGAATGATTCAACGTGAACACTGAATATATTTACGTGTGAACTTAGAACTAAACCAAAGGTGAGACCGAGGCAGAAGAAGACTATGAGGAGGCTTTAAAAAGTTCATGAAACATTTAATTAAAAGATAATGAAATTTTTTCCCCATAAACGTTACATGCGCTGACAATGGAGACAAAATGTAACTAAAAACTGGAAGGAGATGGGAGAGAAAGAGGGAAACAGAATAAACTCACTGCTATATGGGCAACAGGTGGTACTAGAGAGTAAAAGGATACACCAGAAAACAAAGGACAAAGGATGTTAAAATAAGCATAAATAAGATAAATATGAGAAACTACCACAACACACAGCACCCCGGAAAACACAAACGATTAAGTACTTGACTAGTAGCCAAAGGCTCTGTCCCCAGGGTCCTATGACTCAGAATGGACACTGGAGTAGAGTTTGAGGGAGAGGGTCCTAAAGATCTGCTTCCAAAAGGTCGTAGCCCAGAAAACCCCAAAGTGAAGTTCTACTCAGACAAACCTGGGGGCATCACCAGTGAAAATCAACTGGCAGCCATTAACAGCACCACTACTTAAAATCTAATCAAATGTTCACAGCTCTGGCCTTCTTGTGAGTAGAAGGAATAAGAATAGTCCCCCCAAAACTTTTGAAAAATTAAGATTTCTGTAATTAACAAGCAAGCATAGTAAGGTTGCAGGATATAAGGTCAAAATGCAAAGCCAACTGCTTCCTTACACACTGGCAGCACAGAGTTAGAATTTGAAATTCATAAAGTAGTGCCTTTGATATTAACACACACTCACACATGAAACCTAATGGAATAGGTACAGAATGTGGATGAGGAGAACCTCAAAACACATAAGAAACAAATCAAAAAGCTAACTAAATGGAGATACATTCTATGTTCATTCACTTGGAATACTAAGACTCAATATTGTGCAGATGTCCCATTTTCCCAACTTGATCTATAGATTCAACCAAATCAAACCAGAATCCCAGCAAGACATTTTATAGCTACTGACAAACTAAAGCTTATCTAGAAAGGCAACCCACAGGATACCGAGAAAGAAGGTTAGAAGATTTATGCTGATTTTAAGACTGTAAAACTACAAAGAACAGATACACAGATCGGTGGAACAGAAAAGGGATTTCAGAAATAAGCCCACACAAATACAAACTGATCAGTGACAAAGGCAGAAAGGCCTTTCAGGGGACAAGGAAGTCTTTCGCACAAATGGTACTAGAACACCTGTACGCTCTTGTGAAAGAACAGAAATGACCTAGGCACGGACCAGCCCCCTTTTACAAAAAATTAGCTAAAAATGGATCACACATTTAAATGAAAAAATACAAAACTATAACATTTCTAGAAGAAATCGGAGAAAATCTACGCTATCTTAGGTTTGGTATACTCTACGAGAGATCAACACTGGCAAGTTGGATTTTATTAAAATGTAAAACAACTTCTTCAGGGGAGTCAAGGGGAAACGGAGAGCTAGCAACAGTGAAGTGCAGCGAGAAGAGAGTGTTCCTTAAAGAGATTCTAGCGATGACTGCACAACTCTTCTGAATGATGGGAATTGCATGAAACGCGAATTAGATGCCAATAAAACTATATATTAAAAAGCATTTCTCCTCTGCAAAAGAAATTGTTGAAAATATTGAAAAGACAAATCAGATGAGAAGATATATGCAAAAACACTTATCTGAAAAGGGATTTGTATCTACAATATAGAACTCAACCCAACCCACTGCCTCCTAGTCAATTCCCACTCAAGGTGACTCTCAGAGGACTAAGCAGAATGGCCCCTCAGGGGTCTGTACAGGCCCAGCCAGGCTCGCCTTCTCCACGGAGTGGTTTCAGCTGCAGACCTTGCAACCCGCTGCACAGCCCACAGCACCACGAGGACTCCTTAACATATAGGACAAAACTCTGAACCTCAAAAAAGAAACCAAGCAACCCAATCAAAAATGGGCAAGGGATTTGAAAGGCCACTTCATAAGAGAAGCTATATAGAGGACAAATAAATGTTCAAAAATCACTTACAGTTGTCACTGAAAAATCAAACTCACTGCCCTCAAATTGATGCCGACTCAGTGACCCCGGCGTAGAGCTGGCCCAGTGAATTTCTAAGATTGTTATGAACAGGAGTAGAAAGCCCTGTCTTTTTCCCACAGAGTGGCTAGTAGCTTTGAACTGCTGACCTCGAGAGTCACAGCCCAATTAACCACTACACCACCAGGAGCCTCCTTACACACCTATTAATATGGCTTTAAGAAACAAACAAACCAACCCTGACCATATCAATGACTGGTAAGGATTTGGAGCAAACCCCCTCACCATTGCTAATATGAATGAATACAAGAGTTTATAGTTGCTTTGCAAGACAATCAGCTTCTGATAAAGCTACACATCCTTCTTCCCACGATGCTGCTGTGGCTGAGGGCACGGACTTGATTCTGACTCAGACCACTCCTACAGGACAGAGCAGAGCTGCCCCCTCAGGTTTGCCAGGCTGTGAGCTTTGGGGGAGCACAGCAGGTTAGAAATAAGCCACATGCTTTCGACCCCACCAGCTGCTCTGAGGAACAAGGATGAGGCCGTCTGTACCTATAAAGATTGGTCGTTGTCAGAAGCCCCCCGGGGCAGTGCTACTCCGTCTTGCGGGGTGGCTTTGAGTCGGAATCGACCTGATGAAGTGAGTTTGGAGTCTGGTTGTCAGTTCTATTTCCCACAGAGCCTCTCTGTTAGCAGCCTTGATGCATGACTCAGCAATTATGCTCCACTGAAAGGAAAGTGCAAAATTACTTTCTATCCACATAAAACCATCACATACATATGTACAGCAGTTTTATTCATAATCTCCCCAAACAAGAAGCATCATCTCAGTAGGTGACTGGGTAAACAAACTGTGGCATGTTCATAGCTGAACCACTATTCAGAAATAGAAAGAACGCGCGATAGTGAACCTTAACGCGCACGTGGAGGTACAAATTGTTACTTAAGAAGAAAAGTTAAAAATAGTGAAAGGAGGCTCAATAAAGGGGTGAAGGGAATCCTCTTCTGAGAAAACTGAAAAAGACATACATACCACGGTCATAGAAATACTCCTAAATTTTCATGCTTCCTTTACTATCTTCATACATTATTTAACCTTCCAACTCCTGCCATGGAATCATAAATCAGATAAATCTTTGTCCAAAGAGGACTCAAGCTTTCAATGTTTCATTCCATGGAATTCACTCAAACATGGGTGTGTTCCCAGCTTCTCTGGAGTAATCTCAAGTTGGAAGCTCGCAATGTAAATGGAAGGGTAATTGACTTCAGGCTGCCCTAAACTGTAATCCTCAGAGAACTTCTGAAACAGAGCACTCTTTTTAAATTGAGCCAAAATAAGCCCATTGGTAACTTTAAAGGTGCCATGTACTCATAATGAAGAAATACTTATTACTCCTTTGGGGCAATACAAATTTCCATCTCTTCAAGTACTTATGATCACGTCATCAGTCAGTGATAGGAAAATACACATTTCTCTCTGCAGTGGTCAACTTGCTCAGTCCTCAGTTTATGCTATTGGTCAATGAAGATAATGATTATTTTTTAAATCACTTTATTGGAGGCTCGTACAATTCTTATCACAATCCATACATATATCCATTGTGTCACGCAAATTTGTACATTTGTCATCATCATCATTCTCAAAACATTTGCTTTCTACTTGAGCCCTTGCTATCAGCTCATTTTCCCCTCCCTCTCCATCCCCCACAAACTCTTGATAATTTATAAATTATTATTTTATCATGTCTTACACTGTCCGACATCTCCCTTCACCCACTTTTCTGTTGTCCGTCCCTCAGGGAAGGGGTTATATATAGATCCTTGTAATTGGTTCCCTCTTCTACCCCACCTTCTCTCCACCTTCCCGGTATCATCACTCTCACCACTGGTGCTGAAGGGGTCATCTGTCCTGGATTCCCTGTGTTTCCAGTTCCTATCTGTACAGAGGTGTACATCCTCTGGTCTAGCCAGATTTGTAAGGTAGAATTGGGATCATGATAGTGGGGAGAGGAAGCATTTAAGAACTAGAGGAAAGTTGTATGTTTCATCACTGCTATACAGCACCCTGACTGGCTCATCTCCCTGTGATCTTTCTGTAAGGGGATGTCCAGTTGCCTACAGATGGGCTTTGGGTCCCCACTCCCACTCATTCACAATGATATGGTTTTTTGTTCTTTGATGTCTGAAACCTGATCCCATCGACAGCTCGTGATCACAGGTTGGTGTGCTTCTTCCATGTGGGCTTTGTTGCTTCTGGGCTAGATGGCTGCTTGTTTATCTTCAAGCCTTTAAGACCCCAGACACTATATCCTTTGATAGCCGGGCACCATCAGCTTTCTTCACCACATTTGCTTTGGGGCTAGGGTGTGGCACCCCATAGGTCAACAAACAGACCTTGAACTACTTACAGGCTTTTCTTTTGTCATTGGTTTTTGTTCTTTTGTTTTCTTTTGTTGCTTTGTTTTGCTGTCTTGTTTTTGTGCATATTATTATATCTGTAGGTCTATCTAGATAAGATTGGCGGGATAAACAATCTGGAGGACAAAACAATGGGACTGATGGTTGGGGGGGGACATGGGGAAAGGCGGAAGTGGGGGAAAGGAAGTGGTGTTAACAAATCCAGGGACAAGGGAACAACAAGTGATCCAAAATCAGTGGCGAGGTGGGTGTAGGAGGTCTGGTAGGGCCTGATCAAGGGCAATGTAACCGAGAGGAATTACTGAAACCTAAATGAAGGCTGAGCATGATAGTGGGACAATAGGAAAGTAAAAGGAAATAAAGAACTAGAAGGCAAAGTGCATTTACAGAGGTCTAAATACAGGCATGTACATCTGTAAATATATTTATATATGAGGATGGGGAAATAGATCTTTGTGCATAAATTTATAGGTTTAGCATTAAGGTAGGAGATGCACATTGGGCCTCCACTGAAGTACTCCCTCAATGCAAGAACACTTTGTTCTATTAAACTGGCATTCCATGATGCTCACTTCCCAACACAATGGCTGAAGACAAAGCGGCTGCATAAGCAAATGTGGTCGACAATTATTTTTATTAGTTTTCCTCCAGGTAATGCAAACCTTAAGAGAAATTCTCTTCACTAACACAAGGGTGCCCCCTGGTGATAATCGTAGGTAAGTGTAGGCTGTAGAAAAAAATTCCTCCTGAAGAGATTTTATGGAACCCTGGTGGCCTGTGGTTACATGAACCACAAGGTCAAAACCACTAGATGCTCTGAGGGAGGAAGATGGGGCATTCTACTCCAGTAAAGAGTTAGAGTTACAGTCTTGGAAACCCTCAGGGGAAGTTCTACCCTGCCCTATAGGGTCACCATGAGTCACAATTAAGTCAATGGCAGTGACTTGGTTTCCGTTTTTATGTGATTTAAATACACCAAGAAGGAAAAATGTATGGAAGCAACAACATAGTTACAAATTATGTTTCACAGGCATTCAGAACATCCATGCATTAGCAATCATCTAATGTCTAGCCCCAACCCACTAGCTTTTTAGCTATGAAAACCAAGGCCCAGGGAGAATGCCCATTTGCTACCTAACTAGTAGCGTTGGCTTGGTTGACTGATAAAGCAACAAGTTGATATTTATTTCCATTCAAACCAAACCCCAGCTGTTCCTGAGAGAGCCAAGCCAAACCCGACTTGCTTCCACAGAGTTCATTCGGACTCTCATCTTTCCTCCATGGGGCAGCTGGTGGATTCAAACTGCTGACCTTGTGTTTAGCGGCCCAGCTAGTCATCCACTATGCCACCAGGGCACCCCTGTGAAGGCAGCAGAATCAAATTCCTGTATCCTGGCTCTCTCTGTGGCTTTCTCTTCTGAACTCCAAAGGCGCTCCCAGAATCCCAAAGGGATTCTGTTTGGTCTAGTAATAATAGCAAAGGGAAGAAGGGAAGAGCTCCTACCACTTAGTGAGCTAGCTAGGTACCAGGTGGTGTGCACATGCTCTGGGCCCATCTTCCATCCTCCTGCTCACGAAGGCACCTCAGGCTACTAGGGAGCATGCATTCCTCTCCCCCATCTCCTGCTCTCACACAGAGCAGGAAAAAACCAACAGAGTGGGTGCCCCAGGCCAAGGAAACAGCCTGCATCATATCCTGGAAGTGCGAAGAAGCCAGATTTATTCAGAGGGTGGGGGCCCGAAGCTTTGGTTATCTGAAGCAGAAGATGCGGGTGCTAAGACTCTTTCTTCCCTCTTTGGAACAGGAGGCAAAATGAGATCAGAAGGAAAATGAGACCAGCTCAATGGCTTTGAACTAAGCAATAACACAGAGAGAGGCTAAGCTGCGCTGGTGTGAAAAGCTTAGTTGAGGTGGGAAAGATTATGGTTTGAAGCTTTTCAAACTAGTCTTGATACAGAGCATGGTTGTTAAGATGCTGGAAAACAAATGTTCTTTAATAAATAACAAGACAAAATCACAGAAGAGGTAAAGGCTGACTTTGACAGCTTCCTACCTTGGCCTCTCAGCCTCAAAGGCTTCTAGGCAAGGGAGCCAGGCTAACTTCAAAGGGCTCCTCCCTCCCTGCCTCAACGTCAGTACACATGCCCCCAGGCAGAACACAAAGCTTGAGTCAGGATAAGAAGTTTGTTTAGTCAGGTAAGTGGGCCAGAGCAATGGACTTAGGGGTGGGGGTTCCCAAGGATAAAACAGAAAAAAAGCCAGCAAGGTGCATGTGCAGTGGTGCCAGCTCTTGGTAGATCTTGGGATTAGTAACTTGTACTTTGGGGGTTCACCTTTTAATACTGTGTGTACCTTTTAATACCCTGGTTGTGTAGAACTGCTAAGTGCAAGTTCTGTAGTTGAATACCACCAGCCGCTCTGTGGGAGAACGCCAAGCTTTCTTCTCCCATGAAGGAGAACGTCTACACCCAGGCGTCCTCAAACTACAACCTACGGGCCCCACACACACACACACACTTATCCGGCCCGCCGGGTGTTTTTGCCCTGTTTGTTTTTTCACTTCAAAATAATATATGTGCATTTGTGCATACGAATTTGCTCATAGTTTTTTTTTAAACTATAGTCCAGCCCTCCAATGGGTCTGAGGGACAGTGAACCGGCGCCCTGTTCAAAAAGTTTGAGGACCCCTGATCTACAGGGTCGCTCTGTGTCAGAGAGAAAGCCCTGGCAGGGTGCTTCCGAAGCAAAGGCTGACCATCTTGGAAACCCCGGAGCAGTTCTCCTTTGTTCTAATCCTCTGGTTTGGCTATTTCTTCATGGCACTTGGGTTTTTGCTCATGACTCCCTTCTGTTTGTCCTTACCCTTTGGTATGTCTTCAATAGCAGCGCCGCTAAAGCAGTTTTTGTGAGAAGAAAGCTCAATGAAAACAGTTTTGGTTTGTGTGCCCAACTGTACTCTTGAGGTCAAAGAACTCCAGGCGAGGAAAATTAACTCCTTGCCCCCTGGATGCTCTCCTTCGAGTTGTCTTGTGCTCAAAGTGGTTGGCGGGGTTCGGTTACCTCTAATGGGTGGAGGACAATCTTTTTTATAAGGGGTCGGGGTAGGGGCTTCGTGAGCAGGCTCCTCAACAGCTGCTCTAGCTCCTTCCTGCTCCCTCTTCAAAACAAAACTTGTCTGGAGTCATAGGCTAGCAGCCAAGGTATTACGGTCATTATTGTTTGAAACCAGTTAGCTCTAGGAAAAGCTTAAACAGCAAAAAAAAAAAGAAAAGCTTAAACAGCCTTGACAAGAGTGTAGCCCTTTTGAGCGGACAGAAGCCATTACGCACTATAAATGAACTAGCTGATATTGGGGAGGCAGGCTGTGCTGACAAGCGCAACGGACTGTACCGAAGGAAATGTATGTTCAGAAGGCTTGGAAGAATGATCAGAGCGATTATTGTTCAACTAAGAGCAGTTAACCGCAATGTCCTGCTTCTATACTCTGCTTGCTTGCGAACCTGCACGTTGCAACAGCATAAAAACCTCTGGAAAAGTAAACAGGGCACCGCTCGGTCTCCTCTCTAGAAGGCAACGGTCCCTGCGCAGGAAATGAAACTTTTTCTTTTGAACTTGTCGGCAGTCTGGGTTGTTTTCTTTCTGGGAACGGACAGTAGGGTACAACATAAGTAAACATCTTCATCAGTTTGAGAGAGGAATCAAGTTGGTACATAACAATAAATTATTCTAAAACCAAACTCAATCTATCTCTGCCGAAAGTTATTCTGTCCTTGTGCAATGGATGAACTTCAACCTGAGACATGATACCCTCCAGGCTGGGACTCCGCAGACAACGGCTCTATAGTTCTCAGTCAAAAGAAAACTTGGAGCGCACCAAACATACTGCTGCGGAGTTGATTCTGACTTACAGCAAGCCTACAGGAGGAAGTAGAAGTGCCCCTCTGGGTTTCTGAGACTGTAATGCTTTCTAAGTACACAGTCTCATCTTGCTCCTGCAGAGCCCCTGGGGGGTTTGAATGGGTGACCTTGTGATTAGCATTTCAGTTCATACCTCCCCCCACTCAAATGACAAGCGACAGTATAAATGGACGTGCAAGTTCACCAAGTGCACATGCTGTACCTCCAGCTCCTGTCCGTCAACTCCTAAAGCTGCATTCCACGTAGGGAGAACCACACTGCAGAAGCCAGCTGAGAACCAGCTCCCTTCCCGTGCCTCTGCCACAAGCTAACCTTCAAGACTACTCAAAAATAAAGATACCACTTCTCTGAGCCCAAGAGGAACAAAGAACCCACTACTCCTTTGTAGTCTTGTGAAACACTCATCTCATGATGTTTCCCCACTCCCACCTCTATGCTTTACAAAACCGAATCCATCAACGAGTCCCTTTCTGGCTCAGAGTGACCCTACAGGGCAGAATAGAACTGCTCTGTGGGGTTTCTAAGGCTGTAAATCTTTTTTGTTGTTTAAAAATCTTTTTATTGGGGGCTCTTATAGCTCTTCTAACAATCCATACATACATCAATGGTATCAAGCACATTTGTACATAGGTTGCAGTCATTATTTCCTAAACACTTACTTTCAATTTAAGCTCTTGGTATCAGGTCCTCTTTTGTCCCTCCCTCCCCCTTGATAAATTATAAATTATTTTCATATCTTACACCGACTGCTGTCTCCTCCCACGGTTACTGTTGTTCGTACCTCCTGGGGGGGCAGTTATGCATCGATCATTACAATCAGTCCCCCCCCTCCCCCCCCACCCTCCTGGTATTGCTGCTCCCCTTTCTGTTCCTGAAGGATTGAAGCAGACTGCCTCAATGTCCTCTGCAGGAGTGGCTGGTAGGTTTGAATCGCGTACCTTCTGGTTAGCAGCCGAGCACTTCACCCCTGTGCCACCAGGGCTGCTCGCAAGTAAAACCGACATAAAGCACTTAGGTTAAGAACGGAATGGAAGCATGAGAAAAATCCTGTCCCTCCTCTACCAACAGTGAACAAAACCCCTGCTCTGAAGGAGTTGGGGCGTGGGGAGTCATTGGAAAGGACACAGGGCTGGCCTCCTCATAAAAAGAACCCTCGGGTGAATTTTGGAGTCTTGTTTCTGAAGGTCATTTTTGCCAAGTTGCATCGTCCCGATCATGGACAA
Source organism: Echinops telfairi (assembly GCF_000313985.2). Lineage (NCBI taxonomy): Eukaryota > Metazoa > Chordata > Mammalia > Afrosoricida > Tenrecidae > Echinops > Echinops telfairi. Next base: position 1,975,977 of record NW_022103914.1, read on the forward strand.
GAAGCAACGCCAGCTCAGGCTAACCATAAACAGCCCTGTGATTTAAGAAAAAAATTCATTTTAAAAAAGGCTAAACTTTTACAAATCTAAATAATGAATATTAAGGGGTGGTAAAAACCCTTTAACATTCTATGACATTTATGTTGCTTTAGTAGTAATAGCTCCCTTTTTGTGTCAACTGCTCATCACCGCCACGTTCCAGAGACATTCTGCTTCTCCCTTATTGCTCCATTTAAATTCCCACAGCAGCCTTGAGGTAGGTTATTATCATCCCCGCTTTACTGACGAGGAAGTGGAAGGACAGCATACCTCAGAGATACTGTCGTTTGGGTTCCAGGCCATCAAATAAAGCGAGTCTATGACTTTTTTGGTTGCCAGCACATGTAAGTCAGATGCACACGTCACCGCAGTCTATTAGGTTGAGCCCTGGTGGTGTGTACAGTGGTTATGCATTGGGCTGCTAATCCCAAGGTCAATAGTTGGAACCCACCCCGCTCTGCAGTAAAAAGATGGAGCTTTCTCCTCCCGTTAATGACAGCCTCGGACACCCATGGGGCAGCTCGACTCTGTCCTGCTAGGTGGGTGTCTACGAGTCAGAATGGACTACACACATGGCAGTGGCGTGAACTGAGTGAGCAGTCTATTGGTGTGCAAACATCCTGTGCAGAGGTTGAAATGCGGAGAGAATTCCCACAGTGTCACACAGGCAGGCTGTTAGAAAATGGCACCAACAGACTTGTTCGAAACAGGGTTGCCACAAATCTTCCCCTTGTAGCAAATGGAGAATCTGGGAATGCCTGAGAGGCCACACTTCAAGTCAACAGCTTCTATCTACACTGAAGATGGCACAAGAGTTCTAAAACCAGTTTCTAAAAGACGAAGCTGTGATAGGAAAAGGTTTAGAACGTAAGAGGAAAATAAAACATCATTCTAAAAATAAAAAGTTGCATAAGCAAAAGCACTGTCTTTAGGCTAATGCTAGAATAAGCCTTTTATTAATTTTCTCAAGGCACTGCAAATATTTTGAAACACATTTTGCAACAGTTCCTGTGTCAGGCTCTGGGATACAGAACCCAGCAAGACACGTCCCGCCAGCCTTGTTCGCCCCACCTCTTCACCTGCAGCTGCCTCTGAGCACGTGTGCTATTACTTCAATTAATATGTCATTGTATTTTTAATACAGAAAGTCTCTTTGCCTGTCTTAGAATTTAGTTTTTCGCCTTTTTATAAATGCCAACCCCTCTTCTCTCTTGACAAAGAGAATGCTGAGAACGGCCGAGGCAGGGCAAGTCTGAGCGTCCAGGCCACACCGAGGCAGGGCAAGTCTGAGAGTCCAGGCCACACCGAGGCAGGGCAAGTCTGAGAGTCCAGGCCACACCGAGGCGGGGCAAGTCTGAGAGTCCAGGCCACACTGAGGCAGACCTGTGCGCATCCAAGAGCAGATAGCGGGTCGAAGAGCAGTGAGTCTGGAATGCAGGTCTGGCTTAGAAAACTGGAAATCACAAAGATCTGAGAGGCCATTCACGGGCGCAGGGAAGAGGTGATCTATGGAAGGCATGTCTCCTCGGAAGAGGAGTCAGCCCACACAGAACCCGGGAACCCCTAGAGTGAGGGGCACAGAGAGAAAGGGAAGCTCCCAAAGACAAAACAAAGTCAAAGGGACAAGGAAATATGTACTGGAAGCCTGAGGAGCAGAACCTCAAGGAAGGAGCCATTAGTGTGGCCGGAACAGCCGAAAGGTCCAGCAGCTTCCGAGTGTGTGCACGGAACTCAGCAGGACAATGTGCCGGCTTTAGACCAAAGGGACGGAAGTCAGTATTAAGATAGAGACGGGAATGAGCACAGTGGAAAGATCATAAACTGTCCAGAAATCTGGTGAAAGGAATGAAGAATTATATAATAGAATTCTATTATATAATAATGTGGTGTCAAAGATGTGGCTTAAAATTAACTTTGATGATTTCGGGCTCTGAGCATTTGTGGGCTCTGAAAGGCAGAGGTGTATGAGAAGGGAAAGGCAGTTGGCCATGGCTAACGAGGCAGGGCAGAAACTCATGCATGGCTCAAGCACCTCGGCGAAAGGAGGCAGAATTTCACTGCAAGTATCTGCTTTGTGTGCCAGGCACTGTACTAGCTAGTGGGCTCTGGGGGCGCAAAGACAAACAGCACAGAACGTGCCCTCGGCGCGCTCGCAGTCTGATGGAGAGCAACTTGTCAACCACCCCACACACGAGTCTGCAGAGTGCAGCTCATCAGACGCTCTCTGAGGGAATGCCTGGAACCCAAGTCTACCTGTGTTCACCTCTCTAATCCCACCGACCAACACAGGCTGTGGCCATCCACCTGCTAGGCACCCAGTAACTATTTCTGATACATATTCTATGACATAGGGAATTTGTTATTAAAAATACACGGAAATATCAACTACAGTTAATGGTCAGAAAACCAATGCTTTGTATCCAAGAACCGTAGGGGAGAGAGGAGGAAGGCGTGCCCTGGAGGGCTTCTTCCTGTCCCCACAGAGAGAGGGTCTGGAGCGAGTCCAGACACTCTGAGACCAAAAATGGGACATAAACGGCTTGCACTCAACTACTAAGCGAGAGGTTGGCAGGCCTGGCATCCTGTTTCTGGAAAGGTAATAGCTGCCGAAAACCCGATGGGCAGTGCTAACTCTGAAGCACACAGGGCTGCTAGGAGCTGTGCCAACAGGTTTGGGGTTTGTTTTTATCTGCTAGCGTATCCAAAACATTTTTCATTTACTCATTTAAGGAGGGATAAATGGTTTCATTTCAAAGATGGAAGTAAAGGATTAACGAGGAAGTACACGTAATACATCAACCAGACTCATTCATAAAAGGCAGCTGGGCTGACTCTGGAGTCAGACTGGCCCGCCTCCACTAGCCTCTGTGAAAGGAGACCGCTTGACCTAACTGTCCAGAGATCAATCACACAGTCCTCTGAGAATCTAATGAAAGCTATGAATTACACTTCTACCTCGAAATAAACATGGAAGCATGCATACAAAATTCTGCAAATTTCAGGGGAAGAAATTTAATGTCAGGGTAGACACTTTAGTGAAGAAATAGCAGAGATGCACATCTTTGTTATGAAGATGCTTTGTCTTCCTTAAAAGCAATGGGCCCAAATATCACTGTGACCTATAACAAGAGCCCCAGCCAGATAGCATGCTGTGCCCCCACTCTTGTGCCTATTACGGGTTGAATGACGACCCCACCCCCAAACCTATGTTATAAATCCTAACATCTATGCCAGTGGCGGCAATCATTCCATTTGGAAATGGGTTGTCTGTTTTGTTAATGAGGTAGCATTAGCGTAGTGTGTCTTGAGTTTTGCTCTCTCTGTTCACTTTCTACTGTGAATTAGGTGGCGGTTCACAATTCAGATGATTATATTTGTATTCAACAATTTAAGCAACTTATCAAGCCTCCCCAGAGTGTGTGCAGAGGCATGCAGATATTGAACAAGGGACGAAGCAGAAGCAGGGAAAGAATGATGCTAAAGGACAGATATGCCGGCCACCAAGCCAGGCAGCAAGTGGAGAGAGAACTGCCTCACCCGCAGGGCCCAACAGGAGAAAGCCTCCCCTCCCGCAGGTACGCAGAGGTGGGACTTCTAGCCTCCTAACCTGTGAGGCTTTTGTTGGTGAAAGTCACCACTTGTGGAATGTTGGCAACAGCAGCACTATAAATAAGACAGCAACCTCATCTTCAATTTTCCGGTGCAGAGGGCACCACAGATTAAGTACCTAGTTACATTGCTGATCCGGGCCATAAAGTTTTGATTACAGCACTCCCTTTTGATTAGACACGTTGCACTCCCTTTTGATTAGTCCCCTTGACTATCCTGAAGCAGCTCTGAATGAGTGTGAAGTTCAAGTCTCCCCTGTGAGAAACAAGCCTAGAGCACACAGCGACCACGACATGCCTGATCCACAGGGGACAGCAATTCTTTTCTAACGGGCTTCTTATTAATGTCGTTAATTAGACGGGTCAAGATCTGCTCCCAAAGGTCACAGCCTTGGACACCCTATGGAGCAGTTCTACTTTGCATACATGGGGAGTCAACGTGGCAGCAACTGAGAACAACGGACTAGAAGGACGCCCCCATTGTCAGTTCCACAGCAAAGTGTGCGGACTCTCCCACCAAAAAGAAACGCGGGATCCGCTGAGGAAGAATTGCTTCCATCTGCAGAGCTCTAAGAGGAACCCTGGTGGTGTAGTGGTTACACGTTGGGCTGCAATCCGTATGGTCGGCAGTTCGAAATCACCAGCAACTCCTCGGGAGAAAGACTAGACTTTCTAGTCCCATCTACAGTTACTGACTCGGAAGCCCCCAGGGGGTGGCTATGAGGCACATGTTCTCCCAGAACCTAGCACAGCACCCCCAAATCACAGTGTGATAAATACTCTGGGGCTTCTACACGACCCTTGTAACTGGAAGGGCTAACATCTATGTGGTGGCCATGACGTTGGAAGCCAAAAGCCATTCCAGTCGGAGCAATTTTACATTGTAATGATTGCAGGGTTTTGTTTTCTCAATGTCCCCAGGAAGCAAGCCCATCATCCATGACTGAAAATCAATAGCAGAATCCCCTGTGCATAGCAGGGGGCAGAAATGCCGTACTTACCTACTGCACAGTGCAAAATCTGAAGGAAAAAGCAGAGAAGGAAGCATTAGTTAGTAGGCTCAGCAGTGCTTGTCAGCATTCCATTTGAAAAACATTCCATTTTAAAAACAGGTTACAGGCTAGTTCACAAAATATAAATTCTTAAAGTAAAAAAAATTATTTTGCTGTTTGTGGGTTGTTTAAAACAAACAAAAAATCAGTTTGCTTGTCTATGGAAGATTTCCTAAGGATTAAATCTCATCAGGTGAGTTTATCAGACATGAAGGATCTCTTTTTTTAATAAACTTCCATGTAGACATTCATTCTGCAAAACTCCTCCATTGGTCCCCAGTTGACCTCATTCTATGATCTCACTGAGCAGTGTTCTCTGTTCTCATCTCCAGCCTCGATGGGTCTTTTTGAAGCACTAGGTCCAGATTCCCACCTGCCTTTGGGCAGCTGAGTCTAACTATACCAGCAGCAGATCAAACATGGCATACCTCAGTGGGACACAACCCTACCCCTCTCTTCCACAGACCTACGGTGCCGCCTAAGCCCCAAACTCTCAGTCTCTTGGATTCTTCCATCCTCCTCATTCCTAAATCCAACTGTTTTCTAAGCCCAGCCAAAGCTTTAACACAGTGGTTCGCAACCTTCCTAATGCCGCGACCCTTTAATACAGTTCCTCATGTTGTGGTGACCCCCAACCATAAAATTATTTTTGCTGCTACTGCAGAACTGTAATTTTGCTACTGTTATGAATCATAATGTACATATCTGATATGCAGGATGTATTAGGCGACCCTTGTGAAAGGGTCGGTCGACCCCCAAAAGGGGTCGAGACCCACAGGTTGAGAACCACTGTACGTCTGTCTTCCCCATTCTTATCTCCAGAGCCTTAGGTGAGGCTGCCAATGTTCTCTACTTGCAGATCAAGAAACAAAGGCCCAAAGAGGCAACACAACTTTCTAAGTGACGAACAGGATAAAGAGCCTGGTTATCGTTTTATTTCTTGTTCTTTGCTTTTCCCATCATGTTATTTTAACGTACATTATCTTCCAGATACGTACAGAGGTCAGACTTGACAAGACTCAGTTTATGTAAACCATACCTAGTAAGATTCTGTGCTTGGAAATTATTATACTATTTGGGGAGGAGGGTGGTGCTTTGGATGAAAAAACTAAGCTGCATAAATTTATTGATAATGGCAAAGAGAACAAAAGAATTGCCATACTACAAATCTTAGCATTTTCTTCAAAGGAAAAGTCAGCTAGCCTCTCAAATATGTGACTTTGCAAAGATTAAGCTGAGCCTCTTGCAGCAAAGTGGAGAGAAACCCCAGATTGTATATCTAGAATAAAATGAGGAATGAAAGACGTGAATGAAGACGTGAATGGCCTTTGAGATAAAGCAGATGAAAATGCCTGCGTGGAAAACCAATTCCATTCCTGTTTCCAGACAGCCAGGCTGCTGCAGCCACAGGCCACAGGAGGGAGGGAAGCATAGCCTAAGGGCGAACACGGGGGTTTTGTGTGATAGAACATAAGTCCTCAATCCTTTCAAATCAACCCCCTCTTCTGACACATACTTGATGATGTCTCCTTAACCATCCTGGAATAAAACTTGTAGATGTTATAACCTGTCTACACAAAACTTAAATAATATAATAAACATAATGTCCTAACTGATATTTGAGGAGCCCTGGTTGTGTGGTGGGTTACGAGGTCGGCTGCTAACCACGAAGTTAGTGGTTCAAATCCACTAGCTGCTGTTGCACCGGAGAAAGAGGCGGCTTCCAGTTCACATCAAGATTGACAGCCTCAGACAGCCAAGGCAGTGGTAGGGAGTTTGGTGTGGAATAACTAATACTTGGAGAAGAAATAGTAAGTATTTAAACAAACCAAACACATTTGCTTTGACATTCAGATGCTCGGGGACACAGTGATAGCAGGAAGCAGTCAGGTGCAGAAAAGTAAAGAAGTCCACAGAGATACAGAGCAGCACTCGAATGAAAAATAACATCGAGGCCAAGGGCGGCCGCTGAAGCCGGAGTGAGAAGCCAAGCAAAATGACAGTCACCACTGAGAAACTGAGGAAGTTGTGTAGTATTGCAAATGAGCTAGACCTGATGGTTTATAAATGTGGGCTCAAAAGAACCCCCTAGGTGATGTCACACTGCAGGGCAGGAAGCAAAGCTCAGAGAAAAACTATGGTCTGCATCTGAGAGCCCACCGAGGCTCTCAAATCATTCTTTAGGGTGTAAAAAGTTCTTGGAAATAGAAGAAAGACTAGACAAAAACAAACAAACAAAAACACCCAGAAATGCAAGAGTCAGTAAATTGTGTAAAAGGGTCAAAGTGAAAAAAAAAAAAGCTGTCTGAAAATAAACTGCAGTCTTACAACCTGGATTTCCTTCATTGTTACACATAAGCAGTATGAAGTATTAAAGCAGCACATGCAAGCGGTCCAACGAGATGCAGCCAGTTCACGTGTCTCCACTAATTTAATCATTGAAGGCTGAACAGAAAGTGGAATCTGCTGCATATGCCATTCGGTTTCACTGCTTTTGCAGTAACAACACGGCAAGACTTTTCAACTAAATGCTAGCAACTAGCAAGCTGGAAATGCTAGAATATTTGAATAGAACAGAGTGTGCTGAGCGAATAAATTACTCAATTATTTTGAGACCAAATCATTATTTCATTAAGCCTTCCCTCTTCATGTCGGCTGAGGATGGCAGGCTGCTCCAGGGCCTCGTCCCTGGTGATTTCCTCAGGCACTAACCTGGGTACTGTTGGGTGGGGATTTTGCAGAGCAAGCTAAAGTCCCCAATCAACTGATTGTCAGGTGCAGAAATTATACAGGTGGACTTGACCCAACTAAGAAAACCATTTTAAAGGAACTCTTCCCTCCCTCTGTTGGCTAAAATTAGGTCACAGAGGTATTGTTGCCTTTGAAGCAAGAGGAGCCACTTGCAAGGAGGGGCAAGCAGCCTCTAGGAGCCAGATGACAGGGATCTCAGATTTACAACCAAGGAAGTTGATTCTGCCAGTAACCTGAACTTGGAAGGGGATTCTTCCCCAGAGCTCGGCCCAGTGGACAAGTGGATCTTGGACTTGCGAGACCCTGGGCAGAGAAACAGCCAAGCCCAGCTACTGATCTACAAAACTACGAGTGGTGTTTTAAGCTGCTAAATTGGTGGTGGCCAATTTTATTAGGCCAAAATCCAAAACGAATGCACCGAATGCCTTCTAACTTCATAGCCATTTCATTGAGCTTCTTGTTTAGGTTTCCCAGCATCAATCACTATTACAGAACCACGGATTTACATCTATATCCATTCAGTTGCACAACAAACCAGAAGAGGGCAGAGGAATCCAGAGGCTCCCCAGACTTGCACACAACTCACAGGGTGGGTTTGCTGGAATCACAGACTTCAGTTCCAGTGACGTAGCATAGCTCACACTTGGTGTGTAGTGGGGTCTTAAAAGCTTGCAAGGTCTCTGGAGCACAAGAGCATGAAGGAATCAAAGGCTCAAAGAAGAGACTCGTCCACTGGCGTCACAGTCCCCATGAACAAACAATAAATCTTTTCTACTAGCTTGAGACCAGAAGAAATGGATGGATGGTTCAGGCTACTGCTACCTTCTGTTCGGGGGACACAGGAGAGGATCCCAGACAGAATGCAGGAAAAGAACACAACTCAAATTCCTAAAAAGAAGCTCTGGACTAAGAAGAGACTAGAGCAACTCCCGAGACGACCACTGGAGATATTGTTGAACTTTGGGCCGGAGGCTCTTCCTGCAGGTCACCTTTCAGCCAAACGATAAAGTGGCATATAAAATAGATGCTAGTACCTGCGAATCATGCACTTCCTTAAACAAGGAACTCTATGAGATCAAACGGTCAACATTCACTCAAAAGCAAAGATGAGAAGGCAAGGGGGGTAAGGGAAGTAGGAAACAGAATGGATGTGGTGATAGTGCTGATACACTGTGGAGATTATGTAGACACGTGACATAATTTGTGTGGCAATTGTTAAGGTGTACACTTTGTGGTTAGCAAACTTTCACTGAGGACATAATAGATACACACACATATTTTAATAATTAAAAAAAACGTAAAAAAACAAACAAAAACCTACTGATTTATATTTGTAGAGGAATTAGCCTGGGGATGCTATATAAAGTCCTAAGAAGTGCAGGACCAGTCTTCATGGTGCGGGCCTGTTTCTCCACTGCAGGACCCCCACTCGTTCCTCATTCCCCAGAGGC
>NW_022103914.1:1986700-1994195 GCF_000313985.2 Echinops telfairi
GTGGGCTTTGTTGCTTCTGAGCTTGATGGCCACTTGATTACCTTCAAGCCTTTAAGACCCCAGACGCTATACTTTTTGATAGCCGGGCACCATCAGATAAAGCTGTTTCTTATACAAATGAGTGTCCCTAGATTTGTTTCTCTAGTCAACCTGGACTAACACAGTTACCAACATTTTTGTTCATTTTCCTGTGTCTCAAGAATAATAAGAAGGGACTCATACACCTATGAAGACTTCAAGGATTTAATATAATTTGGTTATATGTAACCAAAACACCAAACAAACACAAGTTCATTACTGCCAATTAGACTCCTGCTCACAGCCATCCTATAGGAGAGAGTAGAATGTGGTCACAGAGGGTTTCTACTGCTATGATCCTTGCAGAAGCAGACGGTCACACTATTTTTCTGTAGAGTGGCTGGTGGTTTTGAACCATCGACCTTTCAGTTAGCTGCTGAGTGCTCTAATGTACAATTCCAAATACCTTTCTTTCAGTTCAAAATTCTAAGTTATTCAGAGAAAAAGAAATGTGGCTGGCCCAGTTTGGGTCAGATGTGCACTCTTGGATCACTAGCTGTGGCCTGAAAAATAAACTAAAAAAAGGGAGAGAGAGAAAGAGATGTAGCTGCTATGGGTCCAGTTTGGAGAACCTGGAAACATCTGGAGGATAAAATCACCTGAGCTGGACAACTCCAGAAGACATGTCCACTACATTCCTTCTTGTGTAGACGGCCATCAATAAACTGCGTTATGCTTACCAGTGGTTACACAGGGCAGCAGTTCAAACCCACCAGCCACTCTGCTGACCCTGGGTCTTCAGGACAAGTTGCTATCTTTGGTGTCCGCGTTTCGGTCTCGTCGCAGGTTTGTTTCGCTGTGTGTCCTTCTACGTCTGGGTTGCATCGCGGTGGTGGTGTCATGTATGCTAACCTCAGGTTGTTGTCTCCTGCTGTTAGTTCTCTGTCCAATGAAATCCCCTTAAGAGTTTTTGTAAGATGGGTCTGGGATGTGGTTTTGGCATGAGTTAGCCCCACGATTAGCCAGGAATACTCTGGATTAGACGACCTTAAGAAATTTTTTTCCAGTCTTAAATTCTATGAAACTTACCATTTCACTATCAGAATATGGAAGTTCAGCAGATAATGAATTAATAAGTTACCAAGCTAAGTATAGCAAGGAAGGTGAAACTGAATGACAAGGAGAGAAATTCATGATATTAAAGAAGTTTTATCAATTTCTTTCTTAAAAGTGGATGTAAAAGAACTTGAAAATGTGTTTCGACTCTCTGGGGCCTAATGAATAGTTCCCACATTCAGAAATAGAGTTGCATGTGGGTTCCAAAATTCACCTTATTAATGAGAAGCTGGATCCACGTCGATTTGCTAACTGAATCCCAGTCAGTATTAGACCGACCCACACACCCAGTCCCAGGCAGCAGCGGCCAGGCTGACATGCAGGAAACCAGGGGAGCTTGGGCTGGTTCATTGTGGAGCATGCCCCATTTATTCTCCCCAAACTTACCATTCAGATGAGTCATTCTGCTTTCCCCAAGATAAAGCCATTAGGGAGTGGAGGAAGAGCAGAAATACTTGAGGAGAAATTCCTCTTCATAGAAACAAGAGGAGAGGGGGATGATAATCCCCTCCAATAATAAGTTAACTATTTTTAAAATTACAACTGATAAGCATAAAGATTAAAATGCATGTCTATCATAAGCTCAGTACCCGAAGAAAACCACTATGGACAGTACAATGGTTGTCCTTTAAGACTACATGCCGTGTAGGTAGGTTTTAACAAAAATGGAATCAAGTCCATATAGGGTGATAAGTTACCAACTAATCAAAGATGGTAAGCATAAACCCAAACCAAACTCAACTGCCATCAAATTGATGCTGCCAACTCCTAGCAACCCTGTAGGGCAGGGTAGAACTGCTCCTGTGGGTTTTCACGACAGATAACTCTGCAATCGTAGTAGGAGACTTTAACACACCACTTTCAATCCTTCGCAAACCCTCGCTCTGAATAAACGCTACCCTCTGATCTCATATTGTTGATTATTCTAACACGGGGTGGGGTTCAGTTCCAGACCTGAGGAGTGACTAAGGGCCATAATGTTAGAGCCCCCAATGTCTCTATCCGACCAATACGCCTAGTCTTTTTTAAGTCCTGTTCTGCATCTTTATCGCATTCTCTCCAAGACCTTCTGAACAATGTGCTTTCAGCACAGTTGGTAGTGGCAGCCAGGCACCATGTAGTTTCTCTAGTCTCAGGTTGTAGAGGCTGATTGCTTCCAGGTGTCTTTTGATTTTCATCACTCATCTTTCCTCCAGACAGCGAGATGTCAATCCTTGCACCTGAGGTGGCTGCTGAAGTGCTCTGCTTAGTCAAGTAGAATGTTTAGCGCATCTTTGCGAACTGTTATTCCAGGTGACCTTAGTGTCTCCTGAGACGATGGTCCTGAGACTCCAGGCCCAGAGACTTATTCCTTCAAGAGGTCTGGTTATGTCTACGCAGTTTTCACAAATCCCCTCTGAATGCTCCATCACATGTATGTACATGTATGCAGCAAAGGTCAATGCACATACTGTCATACTTCTTCCAGACAAGTTGGTTTGTTTTCTTCGCCGACCGTAACACTCTCAATGTCCACCAGCACAACTCAAATGCGTCCATTTTCCTTCAGTCTTCCTCATTCAACATCCACCTTTCACATGCATCTAAGAAGACCCTGCACGGCACGGGCCAGCCACACCTTAGTCCTCAAGGTGACACCCTTGCCTTCAATGCTCTACAGAGGTCTTGTGCAGAGATTTACCTGATGCAATGCATCTGCTGATACACCAAAGTTTCTAATTTTAGGAAGCCCAGTCATCTGCTGTATGCATGTTTTCACTATGTTGAATCAGGTATTTGCACCATGTATTAGGCCCCCAAGTTTGTCCCTATTTGTTCACTGAGGATCTTTGTAGCTCTAAGGTATACATTTAAGTCTTTACTCCATTTAGTTTGTTTTGGTATATGGAGAGAGGAATGGAATCTAATTAATTCTTCTGCAAATAGCATTTTGTCTTAAGCCCTGACTGGGCAGTCCTACTTTTCTGTATGTATGCTCATGGACTTGTTTGTTCCCTTAGTAAAATTAAATCAGTGTCATATAGGCCACAAAACAGTGACTACACGTTTTATTATGATACAATTAGTTATTCCATTTGTATAAACATTTGAAATGATAAACTTAAGCTGTACTCTATGATCACTATAAATCTATTGTTATTGCTCGTCCCCCCCCCCTTTTTTAACAGAACTTTTTATACCAGATGTATTTCATTTAAAAACAAAAGGTAATGTAAATGGTCATCAAACAAATGAAAAGATAGCCAGTTGTTAGTCATTAAAGGAATGCAAAATCAAAACAGGAAAGAGATGCTACTGACTTATAGTGCCCTGTAGGGCAGGGTAGAACTGCCCCTGTGGGCTTTTGAGACTCCAACTCTTTACAGGATTGAAAGCTGTCTTTCTTCCTCGGAGAGGCTAGGGGTCTCAAACTGCTGGTCTTGCAGTTAGCAGTCCAATGCACAGCCAGTACACCACTGGGACTCCTGAAGGAGGCCTCCTTAAAAATAAAAGTCCAATCTAAACGGTGGCTTCAGAAGGAATCTGCTGCTGGGCCAGTGACATTCAAGGCAAGAAGGCAGCTCAGAATGTTATGGTGATTTCTGAGGAGGCAGCAAAAGCGGTTATCTTTAAGGATTTTCTCAAAGGACACAGGGCAATCATAGGCTACTATGAAGAAGTTTTATGAAAATGGAAAACTGTACTGGCGAGAAAAAGGTCAGGAAAGTTGAGCTGAGGAATTTCTATCCATCACAACAAGGGCAGCAAGGGCTGCCTACAAGAATTGAACTGGGGCAGGTCTGTCTAAATAAAATAAGCTGGATGAACAATCTGGGGGAGAAAACAACAGGACTGACAGTTCCGGGGGGACATGGGAGAGGGAGAGGTGAGGGGAAAGGAAGTGGTGTTAACAAACCCAGGAACAAAGGAACAACATGTGATCCAAATCAGTGGTAAAGATGGTGGAGGAGGCCTGGTAGGGCTTGATCAAGGGTAATGTAACCAAGAGGAATTACTGAAACCCTAATGAAGGCTGAACATGATACTGGGACAAAAGGAAGGTAAAAGGAAATAGAGGAAAGAGGTAGGAGGCAAAGGACATTTGTACAGGTGTAAATAAAGGCATGTACACATGTAAATATATTTATATATGGGGAAATGGATTTATGAGCATATATTTATAGGTTTAGTATTAAGGTAAAAGATGGACATTGGACCTCCACTCAAGTTCTCCCTCAATGCAAGAATACTTTGCTCTATTAACCTAGCATTCCATGATGCTCGCCTTTCCAACACAGTCGCTGAAGACAAAGCGGGTGCATAAGCAAATGTGGTGAAGAAAGTAGACGGAGTCCAGCTATCAAAAGATACAGTGTCTAGGATCTTAAAGCTTGAAGGTAAACAAGCAGCCATCTAGCTCAGAAGCAACAAAACCTACATGGAAGAAGCACACCAGCCTGTGTGATCACAAAGTGTCGAAGGGATCAGGTATCAGACATCAAAGAACAAAAAATCCTATCATTATGAATGAGGGGGAGTGTGGAGTGGGGACCCAAAGCCCATCTGTAGGCAACTGGACATTCCCTTATGGAAAGGTCGCGGGCAGGAGATGAACCAGTCAGGGTACAGTACAGCAATGATGAGACATGCAACTTTCCTCTAGTTCCTAAATGCTTCCTGCCCCCTCCCTTTCATGATCCCAATTCTACCTTACAAATCTGGCTAGACCAAAGGATGTACACTGGTACAGATAGGAACTGGAAACACAGGGAATCCAGGAAAGATGACGGCTTCAGGATCAGTGGTGAGAGTGGTGATACCCGGAAGGTGGAGGGAGGATGGGGTGGAAAGGGGGAACCAACTACAGGGATCTACATATAACCTCCTCCCTGAGGGACGGACAACAGAAAAGTAGGTGAAGGGAGACGTCAGACAGTGTACGATGTGACAAAATAATACTTTATAAATTATCAAGGGTTCATGAGGGAGGGGGAGGGGACAGGGAGGGGAAAAATGAGGAGCTGATGCCAGGGGCTTATGTGGAGAGCAAATGTTTTGAGAATGATGAGTGTAACGAATGTACAAATGTGCTTTATACAATTGATTGTGATGAGTTGTATGAGCCCCCAATAAAATGATTTTTTAAAAAAGAACTGGGAAATCATATCACTTTCACCCCACAGGCACCATTCTAGTCCCTTCCGACTTCTTCGTGTCACCCAAACTCAAAGACACTGAAAACGAACGAACCAGAATCTCTCAAGGATGCCAACCCTGTCGTTTGATGTGATGTAAATTGGAGAGAGCACAAGTCTTCGGGAAAGGGTTATCTACATCTTTACAAGTGTGTGGCCCTAGATGGAGGACATGTTAAGAACGGATAAGGTCACATTTGGGTATTTTTATTTAATAAAGGCTTCTATGAGTTTGAAGAAATACTTTTTGACTTACCCACATTATGTGACCTTTCACACTCTTTGCTGTTAAAATCTGAAATGTATGAAATTCCATGCGGACACTTTGCAAATTGTCTCATGGTCTAAGGATGTGCTATGCAATGCATCTGGTACTAGCCACATGTGCCTATTCAAATTTAAATGAAAATTAAATGTATTGAAAACCCAGTTTCTCCCTGTCTTCGCTATCTATACTACTCTAACCGAAACACCACAAATAGGGGGCTTCTTGCTCTTTTTCTTTCTTAAAGGTAATTGGCTTAAAACCCACCCTACACTGATTTGGCTGAATTAACATAATAAAGCAAACTATTCCCAAAATGGGATTACATCCACAAAGCTAAGGTTTAGAATTTGTAACACTTGGTGTATTTTTTGGGGGTGGGGGCAGGTTTGGGGGAGAACGGGACACAATTCAATCTATAAAACTCAGTCTCAACAGCCATATTTCACCGAGTGCACAAGAGCCAAAAGCCACATGTGACCAGGGGCTACCGCACCAGAACACTTCCATCATTTAAGGACATTTAATGGGCAGAGCTAGTGTGGAAAAGATGGTTCATTTTCTTTATTTATATAACCTTTTATAGCATGGTGAATCACTTGATATAGTTCTTCCAGCCCAGTGGTTCTCAACCTTCTGAATGCCACATTCCTCATGTTGCAATGACCCCCAACCATAAAATTATTTTCATTGCTACTTCATAACTGTCATTTTGCTGTTATAAATTGTCATGTAAATATCAGATATGCAGGATATATTTTCAGCATTATAAACTGAACATAATTAAAGCATAGTGATTCATCACACAAACAATATGTAATTATATATTGTGAAATATATAGTTATAATTACAAAAAAATGTGATTTTGTCTTGAAGCATGGTGTAGCATGGGTAACAGCCTTCATGCCAGGTACTCATAGGTGGGCATATGTGCATGCGGGCGGAACCGCATGGAAACAGGTAGAGGATCGGTGTCTCTGTTCCTAAGACCGTTGGTAGCCAAGTAACATCAGTTTTCTTCACCACATTTGCTTATGCACCCACTTTGTCCTCAGCGATTGTGTCGGGAAGGCAAGCATCATAGAATGCCAGTTTAATAGAACAAAGTATTCTTGCATTGAGGGAGTACTTGAGTAGAGGCCCAATGGCCATCTGCTACCTTAATACAAAACCTATAAATATATGCACATAGCTCTATTTCCACATCCTCATATATATATTTGCATATGTACATGCCTTTATTTAGATCTCTATAAACGCTCTTTGCCTCCTAGCTCTTTCCTCTATTTCCTTTACTTTCCTTTTGTCCCACAATCATGTTCAGCCTTCATTACGGTTTCAATAATTCCTCTTGGTTACATTACCCTTGATCAAGCCCTACCAGGCCTCTTCCACCCTCATCATCACCGATTTGGATCATTTGTTGTTCCCTTGTCCCTGGGTTTATTAATACCACTTCCTTTCCCACCACCTCCCCCTCTCCCATGTCCCCTCAGGAACTGTCGGTCCCATTGTTTTCTCCTCCAGATTGTTCATCCAGCCTATCTTATTTAGACAGACTGAGGAGATAAGAACATGTACAAAAACAAGACAGAGCAAAACCAAGCAACAAAAGAAAACAAAACATGGGGTCCTAAAGGCTTGAAGGTAAACAAGCAGCCATCTAGCTCAGAAGCAACAAAGTCCATATGGAAGAAGCACACCAGCCTGTGTGATCACAAAGTGCCGAAGGGATCAGTGATTAGGCATCAAAGAACAAAAAAAAAAAATCCTATCATTGTTTGCTCATCTCCCCAATCGCTGAAGACAAATGGGTGCATAAGCAAATGTGGTGAAGAAACCTGATGGTGCCCAGCTATCAAAAGATATAGCATCTGGGGTCTTAAATGCTTGAAGGTAAACAATCGGCCATCTAACTGA
>NW_022103914.1:1995457-1999261 GCF_000313985.2 Echinops telfairi
CGGCTGTTCCAGCACCCAGGGCTGCATCAGGGTAGGTCCATGTGGCTTCTCCTCAGGGATGTCTTGCAGAAAGTGAGCCTTGCAAGCTGAAGCAGGGAACTGGCTAAGGCAGCTGCACCCTGGTCTGATCATCAGAAAGCAAGAGACCCGAGAACTAGAAAGGCGAGGCTCACTGAGGCATTTATCCCTCCGCCCTTCAATTAACCCCACGTGTTTATCGGCCAGGTTGGCACAATAAACTAACTCCCTCAACCCATCCCTTGCCAACCTGGCACTTGTACATAATTCTTTATGTACATGATTGCAATTAAGTAACACCTACACCTTAATCCTATAATCCTGTGAATATATTCCCCCACCTATGAAAGTTTGTAAGCCAACCACTTCATGCCTTTATCCCCCTAATTTTGAGTATCCAATTTAAGCCAATTTTGCTACCCTGATAGGTTTAATATAAGCCATCACAGAGGAGGAAAGGGGGCTGACATTACTATTAAGAAAAAGAGTAGAAGTGAAGCTCTGGCGGCGATCCCTCCCTGGACTTCCTTGATCCAGGAGACAGAGCTGTGAGAGCTGGCAAGAAGTAGAGGCAGAAGTGGCAGCAGAGGCGGTAGACCAGGCACAAGACAAGAGTGGTGGGTGCGCTAGCCACAGACCAACAAAGCTGAGTGCAGTAGGTTTGCTGGAGAACTGGGGTACCTCCCAGGCACTTAAATGGGGAAGTTAGGTTTGCTAATCAACAGAACTAAAGCTGACTGCCTTTGGGCATCTACCAGCAGTACTAAAAGAGCTGGGTGACAGCTGCCCAAGCAGGACAGAGGCCAAGAACCCACATGACTGAGTGGCATACAAGCACTGCTGAGAGGAAACTGTCCTGATTAAACAACTGTATCCTGAGCATTCCTGAACCTGAACTGTAACCAGTTACTTCCCTATCATAAATTCCACCATTGTGAGTTTTGTCTGTAAGTTCCATGTAGTCACTGCAACAAATTATTGTACCCAGCAGAAGAGTACAGGGTGCATTGGGAGAGACAGTGGTGTCAGAATTGGTACAAAGGATGGATGTTGAAGGTCTACCTGCCTTCTACCTCACAGGAATTGGCTTGTGCGGCCGATGCTGATGATCCTAATTCTCCTCCTCCTTTTGTTTAGTTAAAAGGTCAGGAGCCAGCTCCATGCCTTTTACTTTTGCTAAGGCTTTTCCAGAATTCTATCAGTTGTTGAAGATGTTTTCAAAATAACTCCAAAAAGAAAGCTGCATCATCTAGTGTTCAAGAACCCAGTGCTATTTGTATCTCATGTGGACTTCTTCTTTAAGGGCCTAACCCGAGGTTCTCTTTAGCATTGTTTTTAAATCTTTTGTCTGACGGAATAAGGTTTTCTTTAAGTTTAACAATTTCGCCAACAGGGGCCTAGGAGAAGGATTTTTTCCCTTGAAATCAGCTCCTGTGTGGAACTCCACAGACACAATCATACTGAGATTGCCTGTCAGCTGAAGAGGGTTTTCTATCATTTTCCCCAAATTATTGATGAGTTATACATCCAACCTTGTCAACTTCTTCTGGCAACCTTGGTTTCTGATCAATTACTCCCTCAATCTGATGCACAGATATAGTGGTACTATTGCATTAGTGTTACCCTGGAGAGTCTCGCTACTTTTCAAAGTATTTTGTTTTCTGTTGTTCAGATCATCAGTCACTCCTGGACCGCCCTCCTGCAGGTTGCAGCTGCGCCTGCCACCCTCTTTGGTGATGTTCCTTTTACAGGAAAAGCCATGTTAAAAGACGTTGAGTTGGTAAATGGTATGGCTATTTTTCCAAAACAACAAAGACATGGCTTTACTACAAGGTGAACTCTGAAATGGCCCCAATGGAGTCTGCCTTTCGCTTAGACTGGGGCTAGGAATTGCCAGTTTTCTGGAATCGTCAGCATCCCTGTTCCTCTGTGCCGTGGCCTCCTTCCTGCCCTGCACTGCCACTATCGATATTTTTAGTTCGTTTCCTCCTCCTGGTTTTAAAAACGTCAGCACCTTCCCTTGTTGCAGTCGTTAGCTATCTTACTCTCTGAACGCCATATCCATCTGCTTCCAGTTGCTTGAGTTGTCAAGCAGTGTGGGTGGGGCCTGTGTGGGTGGGCTCCCGTTTCCCACAGGCTCCCTTCCCTTCTGATGTTGTGACAATTATTCATTACACTCAAGTTCTATTTTTCCTCTGGTTTTCACATTGTTTTGAAGCTGGTCTTCCTGGGGTTTGCTGTTCCTGTTTGTGACAGAAATCTCAGCCAAAACTTGCTCTGCTGGCTCTTCAAAATGAGCCCTCCACATGATGGTGCTCTGAAATGTGCTCCGGGCTGTTTCCAAAGCTGCTTTTAAGATGATTATTATTACTGGGAAGCCAGCTTATTTCCATTGGGAAGAAAAACATTATAGATGATAGCTCTGTCCCCAGACCAGTTCGTTAAGAGCCAACTTAACCTATAATGAGCCTGAAGCACAGCAGTGTATTAATAGCACTGAGCAATCTAACCATCTTATAATTCCACTGGGGGGAAAAACTCCAGTGTTTGAGCCCAGAAAGGCAGAAAAATAAAATGGTCCCCGCCCCCTTTCTTCTTAATAACACTACAGGTTATAAGATTTTGCCTCATCTTAGAGAAATAGCAAAGATCGTTTCCTGAATGTTTCCCTAAGCTAGTTATGAGTGGTGCAGCGAGGGAAGAGGTGGAGCAGTATATAAAGGTGGGATTTGCAAAGTGCCAGATTGGGGGGTTGAGATCTACATAGAAGACATAGTAAAGGCTGTTGTCTCCCTCAGCTCTCCTCCTGAACCAGTCCTGTCATAGCAGACCCAGACCTAGACCAACACTACAAAAGGATAAACAATGAAACTGGCTGTCGCACCCTCTTCCCCCTCTTTAGGTAAGAGAGTTCAAAGGACAGACAGATCTGTAAGAGAAGGGTTGCCAACCCTCAGGCATTCCTAGATGGACAATGGCAAGCAAACGGTATATAACTAGATGTACCCATGTGGAAGACAGTTTTTAACAGTCTCAATAGTTACTACCTTTATAGGGTAGTCCTTGACCCATTTGAGTTCTCACAGTCAATCAAAGAGGTCATGTTCTTAATAACACAATATGTGAATGTACCTTTGATATAATTACAGTCTTACATTAACTGAGTAAGGAGCACTGCTGGTATAGTGGACTACATATTAGACTGCTAACCTCAAGGTCAGCAGTTCAAGACCACCAGCTGCTCCATGGGAGAAGGATGAGGCTTTCTGCTCCCATAAAAGATCTCCAGCCTCGGAAACCCACGGGAGCAGTTCTATCTGGTCCTACAGGGTCACCATTAAATTGGAATTGACTTGATGGCAGTGAAATGTCAACTATGGGAATTCTGGTGGCACAGTATGCCACTCTGAGAGGCAGAACGACGAGGCTGTCTGCTCCTGTAAAGACTGGCAGCCATGGGGACTTTACAGAGACACTGTGAAACAGAATGGACTCAATGGCAGTGGACAGATTATGCTAACTAAGGACAGTAAGAAATCCAAATTCTCTCAGAACAATTTTTAATCTTAACAAAACTGAGAAGACAAATTCTAATCTTATCAAAGAATGTCCTGGGTACAAAAAAATACATGAAGTGAAAGTTTATTCACAGCTCATTATAGATGAATGGCATTTAAAGGAGTAATAATTTACCTGGTAGGGCATAATCAAGGGGAATGTAACAAAGAGGAAGTGCTGAAATCCTGGTGGGGACTGAGCATGATAGTGGGACAGGAGGAGAATCAA
>NW_022103914.1:2000288-2011783 GCF_000313985.2 Echinops telfairi
GGCAATGAATGTACAAATGCGCTTTACACAATTGATGTGTGTATGGATTGTGATAAGAGTTGTATGAGCCCCTAATAAAATGATTTTTTTAAAAAGGGAGTAATACCTTACATGTCATAAAACCCATCCTTTAAAATGTGTAACTCTAATTAAATATCCACAGGATTGTAAAGTCATCACCACGGTATAATTCCACAACACTTCCATCACTCCCAAAAGAAATCTGTGCCTATTAGTGGTCACTCTGCAGTTCCCCCGCCTCCTCAGGTTCTGGCAACCACTAATCTGCTTTCTGTTCAGCACATTTCATATATATGGAAGCGTATACTATGCGGCCATTGGTGCCTGCTTCTTGTACCCAAAAATAACGTTCTCAACATTCATTCATGTTGTAGCATTGGTCGCTCCTTTTCAAGGCTGAATAATATTCCAGTGTACGGATATTTGAGGATGCTCCAAAAAGTTCATGGAAAAACTATATTATCATTTAATTAAATGTCCCCCTGAACTTTTTAAAGTCCTGTCGCATCATATTTTGTTTAGCCATGAGTGGCATTTATAAAATTAAAAATTTGCTGCCAATGTTAATTATTTCTTAGGGCTACTTGGGATTCAACTCAAGACACAATATGTTTCTCACAGTGATCACTGGGCCTGTAATACTGAATATTAGCATTTTCTTGCCAACTTTCTATCAAATGATCACACAGTAATTTTCCTGGTATCACGTGTCAGAGTTTTTGAGCATACACATTTGGGGCTTTCCATCCAGCACCCCTTTCCTGAAAACCTTCCCCCCCTTTTGACGTGGCCTTGCTCCTTTGCACGGGCTGCTGATCGAAGGGCACATCTGACGTAAACGTCCATGCCGCTGTGGAGTTGGGACAAGGACTGTTTCCAGTCGGCTGTTCTCTGAATTCCAAGAATGACAATCCCAGGCTCCTGGGGCTGTTGTAGGCACACGGCGGATGTCGCAGGTTCGGTTCCAGATAAATGCAATAAGGTACATTACTGAAATCAGCTGAATCACAATTTTGGGTTTCTGTGGTGAAGGAAAATTTCATAAAATGGCTCTTCTATCTGTGTCACTGGGCTGGATGAGACCATGCAAACAGTGTGTGAAACAATAATAGAGGCGATTGGTCAATTTTAGTTGTCATATCCATGTAGAAGTGAGCCACCTCAGAAGTAGGGAGAGAGAATTTCTGGGACTACTACCAGCAGGGCACATTCAAAATCCCTGCTGGAAGTGAGGGAGGCAGCAGAGGCCATGCCACACCGAGGCCAGAGGCTTAGGCAACGAGACGGTGAGATGCGCTATAACAGCAGCACTGTGACTGAGGCTGCGAGGGAGAGCCGTGGAGGATTCCTGGCCAGCTGAGGCAGAAGCCAAGGGACCACATGGCTGAGAAGCTAAGGACCAGAGAGAGAGAAACTTAGCTGCAGGCTGAGAAATACTGCTGTGGACAAAAGAGTATGATGTCCTTAAAGTTTTCTTATCCTGGCTCATGGCAACGAGTTAACCACCCTAATAAGCCCCCATAATTCTGAGTATTGTCTCTGTGAGTTCTGTGTAGCTGTTACAATGGATTATCACACCCAGCAGAAAAGCAGGGTGTCACGGGAGGAAGCCAAAACAGGATAAAAGAAGGACGGAGGCGGAGGCAAGCCTGACCTCTGCCTTGCAGTAACTGGCCTTGCGCAGGTGTGGGGCTGGAGTCTCCTTCTCCTGCGGGTAGCCTGACGTCAGATGTGGCCCCCCTGATGCTTTCCGTTTCCAAACATGGCGTGCGGGTTAGCAACGTGTGACTTCCTCTGACACAGGGGGGACAGGAGAATCACCATCAGCATTAGCCCAAAGCTGGTTCCTACGAGACTGGGGACAGACATGTCTCCACCCTCTAAGCGTTTGGCCAATTCTGACACTAACGGACCCTCTCACAGTACTCTCGACTTCTCTGTTAGGTTCTATACATTGATGCAATGGCCACACAGGCAATACTCATGATTATGAAATTTATTAAGAGAGTTAACATGTTATAATTCAGAAGAGGAAAAGAAAACTCTTCAATTAGGCCAGCCACTTCTCAGCAACGGCTGCAGGCCTGCCACTCTCTGGCCTTTGGCCCCAGGACTCCTGGACCTCTGCTTTGCTTGGGCAAGTGCTACAAAGCTCTTTTGGTTCTGCTGACCAACGTGTTTAGCTCTAGCTCAGTGGGTTGATAGCTAGGTTGACCAAGTATCTGAGGCACCCCACTCTGCCAGGAAGCCTCTTGTCAAAGGCACTTAACTTTCTCACTGCATAGGCCAGGTGGTCCACTGTGTTGTTCCGTGCTGGTACCTTAGTCAGCATGCTGCCTCTGCTACTGCTGTTTCTCTACTACTGCTTCCTACCATCTCCTGCTGTCTCCAGTGTCACAGATCTCTGTCCCCTCGGTCACAATCACCTCATATTTTCGGAATCTTACCCAGTCACTTAAGGAACTTTGGTGACATTTTGAGTTTGGCATTATGCTAATAGGTCAGAGGTTCAAATGCATTAGGTGTTCCAAGGGAGAAAGATGAGGCTGTCTTAGAAACCCTGTACAGGATTGCTATGACTTGTAATCAACTCAACAGTACCCAATTATTGGATAGAAATTCAAAGACTATGGCCAAAGGGGCCATTTTACTAAGTGTGCAACCGAAATGAGAAATGGAGACAGAGTGAGCACACACTGTAAGAAAAACCGCACTGGCAGACTTGTTAGGTTGCAGGGTGCCATAAGCCTTGACTATGTAAAAAATTAAAAAATCACAGTATCTGCGGGGTACAATAAAATGACTACGTCTGCCTATTTAAGCAGCTGAGAAAATGGGTTCTGAGAAGAATGAATGAAGTCTTTATGAGGAGGCCAGCAGACATGAGAGCTGCAACCAGAGAGCCGGGTTCTCTACAGCGCTCCGGGCTCGGGTCCCAGGCCATCCTACCCTGCGAACCCACCGCATACCCGGCATCGCTTCAGCCGGTTGAGGAGGTGTCTGCTGCCTGCAACCCAAAGTCCTGATGGAGCCATCCACCCAACATGAACGTAACTTCCTTAATATCTGTGACTCAGCCTCCACAGAGCCCATTACAGTGGCTCAAGCATAATTTCTTACCTTAATTTCTCATCAAAAAAAAAAAAAATTTCTCACCTGCGGAATCTTTTGAAAACTATAAAAGTACACAAGACATTCTTATATCAGTAAGTTGGGGGGGGAGGGATAAGATTTGTGTCCATTGTATTAAAAAAGCTGTATTACTGCATAACTTTGAATCCCATCTTGCAACAAATCGTTCCGTTCCTCGGAAACTCAATGTCTGTTTCTGTTTGCATTAATCGCACTATGATAAACATCCAGTTGTACTTGCTTGGGAAATGTTTTTAAGTGTTTTAAAAAGCAAATTGATTTATTTTCCGGAGATCTGAAATTTGAGAACATGCAGTCTCTACTTTCTTTTAAAGCAAGCTCCCACGGAACCTAGTAAAGAAGGACACTCGGAGGACAGAGGCTTCCATGAGTAGCTGACCTCACCGGATCCATTATCTCCTCCTATGTATTGTCAAGCACTAAGAACTCCCGTAAGTACAACTGTGATCAGTAATTGCGCCAGGCCTCCTACATGCAATTATTATATAATGGAGGCTGAGTAGGCACTGAAACCTCATTAACCAGAAGACACAGCAGACACTATTTTGATAAGCTTGCTCCACAGCTCCCATCTGAAGGGTTAACTGCCTTCAACGCTGACCTCTGCGGCGCTAATTCCATATTCCTGGGAGTCTTCAGTTCATTATGCAGACTTTTCCCCAAATCGAATTTAGGATAAATGGTTTTTAGTGGAGGTTACAGAGGAAAATCCCCAAACCCCAAAACCTTGAAACCCCTATTAAAGACTCTATTGGGATAATTGGGCTAAATCCTTCAGCATCCAAGATTTGGCTCCCGAGTGGATTTTGTACCACATTGTCACTGTCTTTCTTAAAAAGACATGCATGTAAAAATTCCTCTTGTACAGTTAACATTAGGCAGAGGTAGACTCCCCTTCATTTGAGTTAAATCTTCTGTTAAATTTTACCTGAGCTCTGTGATACCAGGCAACCATGAGGCCTAGTGTTCAGGAAATGGGCTTACTGCAAATAACTACTCTTTCTATATGACTTAGATAAGACCCACAGATGTTCTGGGCCCAGCCCTGATGCAGACCCTCCAAATGACCAGTCTTTCCCTCACAGATACATGAATAACTGCATTGTTTGTCCCTATCGATCAATCAGCTATAAACCAAACGCTGGTTAAGCGCCTCTCCTTTCCCCAAGCCCCAGACTGGGGTGCTCCTTCAGACTGAGCCAACACACTGGCCCTCTTTAAGGACCCCTCCCACAGACTCGGTGGAGCTCAGGGTAGGACATTCTGATTCCAATGCCCCACCCCTGGTCTCCTTCTCGCCTCGGCCACGCTCCGTCTCAGTAAGGGGAACTCTCTGCGATGCGTGCAGTGCTTTCCCTATTGCCGTCACCCTCCCACCTATCGCAACAGGCCCTGGCCCTTTCCTTCTTTTCCTGAGGAGTCAACCTTCTCCCCACCAAGGCCTGGGTTAGTGTTTGCTTCACAATCCCAGGGGCCCTCCCTCGTCCGTCAGGCCCGGGTCTGACAGTGTGCGGTGGTGCCGACCTCACGCTTCTTCCCTGTAGCTGGAGAACGTGCCGTTGCCAAAGCCCTGACAGCCAAAGAGGTGGAGGGAAGAGCTCCACATGGCAGGGCAGGGAAGAACCTCGTTATTTTACAAATAAGAAAGTGAGGCTGCACACAGATAAGTGACTTGCCCATATCCACAGAGTAAGTGGGCATGACCACTGTACAGTGAACCCTCGTTTATCGCGGTTAATCGGGTCTAGACCCTACCGTGATAAATGAAATTCCGCGAAGTAGGATTCCTTATTTGTAAATCAAATATTTTCGTAGTTAGAGCATAGAAGACATGAAAAAACACCCTTTAGTCACCATTACACTCGTATTACCCAATTTATTAAACGAAAAAGGGAAAATGCAGTAAAACATTTTGGATGTTACAATTATCATTTATTATTTATTATATTATGAAGTACAACGGATGGAGCGAACGGAAGACTCATTCAAGTAGAAATGGCGTGCAACCTCCACGATTTTCTTGCCATCTTTGATCATATCCAAAAGTTTTACCTTTTCCTGGATGGTGAGCATCTTCCTCTGGCGCTTATTTTTATTGTCAGAAGGCTTAGAAGAAGCAGCTCGTTTAGGAGCCATCATAGGGCTTAGATAAAATTTCTTAAAAATCGCAAACAATTACAGTACACTGTACAAAAGCAAAAATGCATCTGATACGTAGCTCCGATAGGTAGCGATGCAGACAGAAGCGTGTACAGTATGAGCCAATCAGTGGCAGTAATGACAGAGCATGTGCTGTTATGCAAAAACCACGATAGAGTGAAGCCGCGGAAGTCGAAGCGCGAAGTGGCGAGGGTTCACTGTACTGGGAAACAAGGGCCCAGGGCTGGACGTTCACGGCATCAAACCCCGTATTTACCAGGGCTAGTATGGGCACTGCAGTCCTGGAATCCCTCTGCTCTCTGAGAGGACAGTAAAACAAAGTGAGACCCAAACGCCCTACTTTCAAATGTGAGGGGGGAGGGGGGGCGTGTCATATCTCATTTCATTCAGGTAGATTTTTTTTCTTCTTAAGGATCGTTTTATAGTTTAGGTTTCAAAAATTGCCACAGAGCTATAAATGGCATGCTGGGCTTGCCCTGGAGGCTAAGTAATATGAAGGTAATCCTGGATCTTCGTACAACCTCAATTCCTGGTCATGAGCTAGGGTAGCTGTTGACTTTGTACGCCCAACCCCAGACGGCATCCATTCACTGCTGACTGAGGAGACACTGCTCCTGTCAAAGCAGAACTGGGCATCACACCGTTTGTAATGGCTGAGTTTGGGGAAGTAGAGGCCAGGCCTTTCCTCCAAGGTGCCTCTGGGTGGACTCAAATCCCCGACCTTTTCGTTAACCATCAAGTGTTAACTATTTGCACCATCCAGGGAGACTCCTGTGTGTGCAAAGCTAAGCCCCCGCCCAACTCCCCTTCTCCGGTAGCAAAGCCTGTCTGTAGTTTCTTGGAAAGAAGGATGGGCATGTGTCCTAGACCTGGCCAGTCACCTATCTCACATCATCACTTGCAAGAAAGAAGGCCAACCAGATTACTTCTCTAGAACTATGGCACAGATGCTAAGAGAAAAGGAACCACTTTCCCATCTTCTACCACTTGGGGAAGGTTGTCCGAGCCTCAGGCCAGCACCCCATGAGAAACAGAGAAACGTTGGTAAGGAAAAAGATATGGCTATGGAAGGAGAGTTGGCAGTCAAATCCGTGGTTCCTGTTCTTTTTTTGGTTCCTTTGATTTTGTACATCTCCCCACTACCCTCCCACACCCTAGATGACCAAGTAGCAGTGCTCCAATTAGTTGCCCAGTCTGTAAATCATGATGGTCGCAGTCCCATCTTTCTTTCAGAGCAGAGAGAGAGAGAGAGAGAGAGAGAGAGAGAGAGTGTGTGTGTGTGTGTGTGTGTGTGTGTGTGTGTGTGTGTGTGTGTAGGGAGGTAGCAGCTTGTGGGTTTCACTCAAATACTCACTGCTTCCAGTTGATGCCGACTCATAGCAGTGTGTGTGTGTGTAAGGGAGTAGCAGCTTGTGGGTTTCACTCAAAAGCTCACTGCCTCCAGATGATGCCGACTCATAGCAACGACCCCATAGGACAGGGTAGGACTGCCCTGTGAGTCTCAGAGACTGCAACTGCTGTCGGGTGTAGAAAGCCCGTCTTTCAAGCCTGGGCCTTTGGGGCTAGCAGCCCACCCCTTAACCCATGTACCACCAGGGCCCCTTATCAACAACACTATCAGAGTCAGCAAAGGCTTTTGCTTATAATAGTTTGAACTGGGTTTCTGTCACAGGTTCAAAAGATCCTGACAGATCCTTACTCCAGGAGATAGGAGTGACTATCATACAAGGATATTAATCATTTTGTTAATTTTTTAATTGAATGCCTTTAACAAGCTCTACCCTTTATTATACGACCCCTACACCAACCAACTTCACAGCTTCCATTACATGCTGGACCCTGGAAGGTATCTGAGTTTATTACTGCTCCCTTGGCTGTCCCAAGGCATTACAAAAATCCCAATATAAGCTTATTCCGGTACCCCCGACAAAGGCTCAACTTAAAATATGTTCCAGGTAAAACAGGTTAAATGAGATTTTAGCTTCTGTAGCATGTCTAAGTTTTAACACGGTGGCATACATACTATGATGGAAAATGTCCCAATTGAAAGCAACTCCAAAACAGATATGGCTACTTCTGAATAATCCAGCAACACAGCTTGACTTTCTATCAGGAGAAATCAGTAAAAACCAGTCTTGGGACCTACCTCCAGTAAGGCTCCAGTTTGGAAGAATTTCAAAGGCTTTTCAATGGAGTAATAAAGGCTATGGTAGCTACCCTTAGCCAGGGACGCTCTCACCATACCAACCGCTATCACGAGCCACCTAAGGAAAAGGAGGAGAGAGATCAGAGGGAGAAAGTCCACCGAGGCAGGCAGGTGGGATTTAAGGAAGATATAGCAACTCATATTTTTAAAATCCCAATATAAGCACCCCCGATGCCCACTAAGCTATTCACAAGTGGTAGCTTAGATTTGTGGACCACAGTGCTGAAGAGCCAGCCCACACCGCAGAGATGTCTTGCCACCCCAGCACTCTGCGCCCTGCTAGCGGTGTGGCAAGCTCGAGGTAGCACCTCTTCCAGCTGGGTCCCAGTTTTTTTGGCCACACTGTCTGTTCAAACCAGGCCAAAATGAAGGGAAGACGTAGAATGGCCCTTCAGCAATGCCAGAGAGTCTTAAGACAGAGCAAAAATTTGGTAAAGGAAAATTTTAAGTGGTCAGCGTGGTTAATGGGGTCTTTCTTAATAAGGAGGTGGGGAAGTTTTAAAGTGTGCAATGCTTAAGAGTCTTACTGGAACATCCCTTAAAATCTATCTTCTTAAAATTGCAAATGAAAAAAGGCTTTTTAGCTGAATTCCCCCAAACTCAAGAGACCCCGCCAGATCAATACAAGACACCCAAGCAAAACACTGAGGCGTGAGAATGTGAAGGTTCACGCTTCCGCTCTCGCTCTGGTGTTCGCCTCAGAACTAGATTTCCCAGGCCCTATCGTCATTTCTCCTCCCCGAGAAGCTCCATGGTCAAGTGAATGGGCCTTAATGGCCACGCTCTGCCTCCTTGGAGGAAATCATAGCTTTGCTACAACTTAGTGAGGAAACGGTGCAGGTGCTCTCGTCGCTCTAGAAAGTATCATTCAAGAACTTCACACGAGAGTTTGAAAAGAAGAAATGGATTCTGTAGGGGAATTTGACATCTCATTGGAGTCATGTGGCAGAGTAAAATTGTGCCCCACGGGCTGTCAGTGGTTTTGAAGAAACAGAATGACAAGTATTTTCTTTTAAGGGGTAGGCTCGAACCTCCCACCTCTTGGTCAACACCGTAGCACGTTAACCTTTTGCACCAGCCAGAGGCCCCAGAAGTTCCAGTATGGAAAAGGTTCGGACACACCTCTTTCCCCCCTACGGGCTCTGTTCATTGCTCAGAAATAAAGACTCTCTGTTCTGACTCACGGTGTTGTAACATTTCTCTCTAGTCCAGTGACCTGGCAAGGACAAGACAAATGTCACATATAAGTACACATAGACTCTTGAGTGTTCTTTAGAAATCAGTCTCTGTGACCAGTGTTGAGATAAAGAAAATTGGAATCTATATTTCCTCACTGGCCTGTGAGTCAAGAGAGAGGTTCTACGAGATGCTAATCTGCAATGAACAAGTTCTAAAACCTTAAACAAGACAAGTCAATCACATTCTATTTTCTCTGAGCCCAGGTTTCGACATTGTTGTTCCACAAACTACCTTCCAAGATACAGAAATGTTTGTGTGTGTGAGAAAAAGTCAAGGTGATGAATCATTAATATATGGCATCACCATTTGCATAGAGAAAGATAAGGGGAGGAAAGAATGCATCTGTGCACTTGCTTATGTCATCATCTCAAACAAACAAACCCAACCCATAGCCAGGTAGCTGATTTCCACGCAAAGAGACCCACTATGGGGCGCGGCGTGGGGTGGGTCGGGAGGGGGAGGTAGACGCGCCACAGATTGTCAATCTCTAGGGAAGCTAACTGCCATAAGGTACTCCCTCTGAGCTGACGACTCAGACCACACTGATGCTTACCACTGCACAGCCAGGGCTCCTAGCCAGTGTCTGAGGGACACACGAAATTAGCTTTGGGGGTGGGGAGCTGGGGTCTATCAAGGAGCCCTGGTGGTGTACTGGTTACTCATTGGGCTGCCAACCCCAAGGTAAACAATTCAAAACCACCAGCTGCTGCAAGGGAGAAAGATAAGGCTTTCTACTACTCTTATAAAAAAGTTAGTCTTGAACTAGAGCACCAGTGGGTTGTCACTCCTTTGGGGGTCCAACGGCCTTTTCACAGGAGTTGCCCCATGCATAACAGTACCAAATGATAGTTACGAAGTAGCAACGAAAATAATTTTATGTTTGGGGGGTGGGGGGTCACCACAACATGAGGAACTGGATTAAAGGTTCCCGACATTAGGAAGGTTGAGAATCACTGAACTAGAGGTACGTTGTGTGTTTCATCGGTGCTATGCTGCACCCTGCCTGACTCGTCCCTTCCTTGTGACCCTTCTGTGAGGGATGTCCAATTGTCTACAGATGGGCTTTGGGTCTCCATTCCGACCTCCATCATTTGCATTGATATATTTGTTTGTCCTAATACCTGCTCCCACTGACACCTTGTGATCACACAGGCGGATGCACTTCTTTCATGTGGGCTCTGTTGCTTCCCTGCTAGATGGCCCAGTTTTACCATACAAACCGGGCTAGACCAGAGCACGTACACTGGTACAGATAAGAGCTCTCGACCGACACATAGAATTCAGGACAGATAAAGCCCTCAGGATCAATAATGGGAGTAGCAATACCATGAGGGTAGGGAAGGTGGGGGCGAAGGGGGAGAAAGGGGGAACTGATTGCAATGATCTACATATAACACCACGCCCCCCTGGGGGGGCAAAAACCAGAAACCTGGGTGAAGAGAAACAGCGGGTGGTGTAAGATATGAAAATAGTAACAATTTATATTTTATCAAGGGGTCACAGAGGGTGGGAAGGTAGGGAAAAGAGGTGCTGATTCCAAAGGCTCAAGTAGAAAGAAAATGTGAAAGCGATGGCAATTTATATACAAAGGTGCTTGATAAAACCGATGTAAGAATTGTTACAAGAGCTGTAATAGACCCCAATAAAATGATTTACCAAAAAAAAAAAAAAAAGTTAAGTTCGTCTTGAAATCCCCGGGGGCAGTCCTACCCTGTCCTATAGAATCACTCTGGGTAGGAACTGACTCTGGCAATGAGGGAGGGCGTCTGAGTGGAAAGGGCAAAGACAGGAAAGATTGTTACCGTAGGATTTGAAATTAGAATCTTGCCAATGTATTAGTCTTTTAAAAAAATACACTGGATGTTCACTATAGAGTTCTTTCAATTTTTCAGTATGCTTGAAAGTTCTCATAATAAAGGAGTACAGAAAAATACACTTTAAAAACATATAACAAAGCGTGTGAGGCTTTCCACTGCCCTACTGTCCTGCAGTCTTGGAAACCCACAGGGGCAGCTCTTCCCTGTCCTGTAGGGTCACCACGTGTGAGAACTGACTCCACGGCAGTGGGTTTGCTGCTCTTCCTCAGCAGAACCACAAGACCAAAGAATTGCAAAGCTGGAGGAACCTTGGAGATCATCTAGCCCAACTCTAGTTTTACAGATGAAAAATAAAGGTCTAGAAAAATAGTGATTTGTCCAAGGAACTGATGGGCTGAAATGAGCGAGAAACCCTAAAAAACCAAAAACATGAATTAACACACTGCCACCAAGTCAGCTCTGACATACAGTGACAAGGTACAACTGCCTCTGAGGGTTTCCCAAAGTGCAAACCTTTACACGAGCGGCTGGTGGGATTGAACTGCTGACCCTGTGGTTGGCAGCCCAAAGCACAATCCACTACACTACTAGGGCTTCTGCGGGGAAGGAAGGGGGGGGTAATAAAGTGGGGTAAAACCTGTTTCCAGAGTCTATCCCTGCCCCCACCCCACCCCCCTTTCCATAGCCGCCCTTCCCATTCCCAGTGTTCCCAACCCCAATCCACTCTACTAAACCTAAATTCTTCTCTGTTCCTGTCGCTGGTCCAAAACTTTGACCGCTTTCTGATGAACGCTCAGCTTGGGTTTTGAAAAGAGCCGCCTAAATAAATGGTCCCTCGGCTGCCACACTCCCTCCACTCCCCGGGAGGGGAGCAGACCGCCTTTCGGACTGGGCGCCCC
>NW_022103914.1:2012440-2013981 GCF_000313985.2 Echinops telfairi
GGCGGCCGCCATTTTTGTTGAGGGTTAGGACGCTACTGGCGCTCTGCTCCGCTCCCCTCAGTTCGTCTCCGTCTCCGCGGCTGCCTTGGACCCCCGGAATCGCCTCGTCTGCTGCGCTCCGCGGAACCCCCTGTGGGTTAGGTCCCTGCCGCCCCTGCCGCTGAGAAAAGAATGCGTGGGTGCTGCCTTCTGGGCGGTTCCAGCCCCAGACCTCTTTTCGTTGGATCGAGGCCGTTAACCTTTCGGAGCACTTCGGCATCGTGACGCCTCCCCGCGGCCCCTTCTTCGCCTTCGTGCGCCCGGGTCCCCTGCCATTTCGGACCGGGACCTTTGTCGCCGACTGCGCTTCCCATCACCCCGCGAGGCCGTCCGGACGTTTCCGGGTGTGCTCTGCCGCTCAACGGGGACTCGGCGGGGAGGTTTCTCCCCCGCTTTTTTGTTGAAGTTACTAATAATGGCGAAAGTCAACGAGAATGGTCCCCTTATCGGATTTCGTGGAGCCCAGACCAGGGTCCCCGTCGAGGGGCCGCGGGCTGAGGGCGGGGCCGGCGCGCGCCCGCTGGGGGGGACGCCGAGTGAAGCGGGTGCCCTGTGCCCACGGCGGCCCGAATTAGGTCGTAGGGCTCCAGTTTCGATGAAAACCAACCCCTGTCCGCCGGGAGAAACGGAGGCAGGGTGTAGAACCTGCTCCCACTGGCTGGTCCCACTTTCCGTTCACTGCTGGAGCCCTGGGTTTCTTCTGAGAGCCTGCTGCTACCTTCGATTTTCACACACACACACACACACACACACACACACACACACACACACACATTTCCTTACACCAGTCAGAAATGCAACAAAGCAGAAGAAGGGGATGGTTTCTAAAGGAAGGAAGATTAATTCTGGGCAGGTCAAGTCAACAAATAATAATTATGCCCACTTCCACGCAGTTTACATAGTTATGTATTAGAACTGTAGCTACATTAAAAAAAAACAGTTGAGGGCATTAGGCAGGTTAGAAAGGTTAGGTAAACAAAATTTCTAAAGAATGAAAAGCAGGCACTGGTGGGAAGGGCTATGAGTCAGAAAAGGCTTTTCAAGGAGGTGTCCGACCTAATGAAGTGAGGGATGTGTCCTGAAAAGGAATGGAGTCATTGTAGTACTCACACCGAGGGAAGGCATGTAATAGGACGCAGTTTTGCGCCTATAGAAGGTGAGCCCAAGCCAAACTCACTGCCATCAAGTTGATTCGGACTCGTAGTGGACCCTGTAGGACGGAGGGTCTCCTTTACAGGTGCAGACTGCCTCGTCTTTGGCCAGGATTGCTTGAACCACCAACCTGTGGTTCACAGGCCAACATATAACCCACCGTGCCACCAGGGTTCCTTTATGACCGAAATACAGTGAACCCTCACCACTTCGTGCTTCGACTTCCGGGCTTCACTCTATCGCGGTTTTTGCGTAACAGCACCCACTGCCTACACCCGCTCCTTCAGAGGAAAAAGACGGCGACCCACCTGTAGAGTACATCCCTTAAGTCATTTCATAGGCTATTGATT
>NW_022103914.1:2015179-2020684 GCF_000313985.2 Echinops telfairi
AGGAGGAAAGCCGAGTCAGTGAATGTGTAAGCATCTCAGTGCTGGCAGGGGTCTCCACACGGCTGCTCCAGCACCCAGGGCTGCATCAGGATAGGTCCATGTGGCTTCTCAGGGATGTCTCCCAGGAAATGAGCCTTGCCAGCTGAAGCAGGGAACTGGCTAAGGCAGCTGTACCCTGGTCCGACCATCAGAGAGCAAGAGACCCGAGAATTAGAAAGGCAAAGCTCAACGAGCCATTTAGTTCTCCGCCCTTCAATTAATCCCACATGTGTTTATTGGCCAGGTTGGTACAATAAACCTTAATTATCTCACCATCATTCAGTTGTATTAAGCACAATTGTACATATGTTGCCACCAACATTTCTAAAACATTTCTCCTTGAGCCTTTGAAAACACCTTTTTTTCACCCTCCCCCCCTCCAGCCTCATGAATCCTTGATCATTTATATATTGTTGTTGTTATTTCGTGTCTTACACTGTCCTTTGTCTTCACCCACATTTCTGTTATTTGTCCTCCTCAGGAGGGGTGGGGAGCTATATATCTAACCTTGTGATAGGTTCCTCCTTTCTCTCCCCCACCTCCACTCCCTTACCCCCATGATATCGTTACTTCCACTACTGTTCCTGAGGGTTTTATCTGTCCTGAGTTACATGTGTCAAGAGCTCTTAGCTGTACCAATGTGTACTCTAATCTAAAGCAGAACTGGGTCATGGTAGTTGCTGGGGGAGGGGGGAAGGGGGAGGAGGAGGAAGCATTCAGGAACTAGAGCAATGTTGTGTGTTTCATCAGTGCTGTACTGCACCCTAGTTGAATCATCCCTTCCTTGTAACCCTTCTGTGGGGGGATGTTCAGTTTTCTACAGATGGGCTTTGGATCTCTACTCCAATCCCCTTCTTTCTCACCAATATAATTGTTTTGGACTTTTTGATACCTGTTACCTGATCCTGTCAACATCTCATGATCACACAGGCTGGTGTGCTTCTTCCATGTGGGCTTCTTTGCTTCTTTGCTAGATGGCTGCTTGTTTAACCTCAAGCTTTTATGGCCCCAGATGCGATATCTTTTGAGAGCTGAGCACCATCTGCTTTCTTTACCACATTTGTTTATGTACCCATTTTGTCTTCAGTGATCATGTCACAAAGGTGAGCATCAAAGAGTACCAGGTTATTAGAACAAAGTGTTTTTGTATTTAGGAAGGCCTGAAGGTGAGTATCAGAGAGTACCAGGTTATTAGAACAAAGTGTTTTTGTGTGTAGGAAGGTCTTGAGTAGAGGCCCCAAATCCATCTGCTATCTTAATACTTAACATATAAATATATGTACATTA
The DNA here is from genome assembly GCF_000313985.2 of Echinops telfairi. NCBI lineage: Eukaryota > Metazoa > Chordata > Mammalia > Afrosoricida > Tenrecidae > Echinops > Echinops telfairi. The sequence continues at coordinate 2,016,506 of NW_022103914.1, forward strand.
GCCTCTATCCCTTTCATTATAAATTAATATATTTACATATATGCATACCTATAGCTGTAACTCTATAAATAACTTTTGCCTACTACTTCTTTCCTCTATTTCCTTTCATCTTTCCCCTGTTCCACCATCATGCTCACCCTCTACTTGGCTCTCAGTAATTCCTCTCAGATACATTGCACTTGATCAGATCCCACCAGGCATTATATGCCCACCTCACCATCAGTTTTAGATCTCTTGTTGTTCCCTTTTCCCTGAGTTTGTTGGCTCCCTGCTCCCCCTCCCTGTCCCCTTCTCTCACCATCAATTTTAGATCTCATGTTCCCTTATTATTTTAAGCACTTGAAAACAGGTTTTCAAACAAATAATGCATCCTATTTGAAATAGTCATAGGTGGAAATAGTATCAATGGATGAATGGATAAACAAATTGTGGTGTATCCAAACCATAGATATTCAGCCACAACACGGATGAGCCTTGAAAGTGTTGTGCTAAGTGAAAGAAGTCCATGATAAAAGATATATATTCTTCCCTTCCATATGAGGTGTCCAGAGAAAGCAAATCTATGGGGAAAGGTAAACAAGTAGGTTGCATTTCAGTACTAACCAAAAGCAGCTTGGCAATTTGAACCTACCCATGAGCATTGAGAAAGAGAGGCTTGGCTATCCACGTCCTTAAAGATTCCAGGCAAGGAAACTCTGTGGAGCTCAGCTCTGTTCTGTAACACGTGGAGTAGTCAAGAATAGGCATAAACTCCAGGACAACAGGTTTGGGTTTGGTTTCCAACAGAGACCTACAGACACTCGGTGATGCCTTCGGATTGAGGACACTGAGTTGGCGCTTGAGCTGCTCGGGAAAGGGCATGGTACCTAAACGGTACAGGGCTTTACTTTATGGTGATGGAAATGTTATAAGACTGGTTGTGGTGATGGTTGCCTGTATCTACTGGTCTTTGTATGGACATATAGAGATTATCCTATCACAGACAACATTGTATTTCACGATTGCTCTTGACGCCCATTCTTTTGATGATCCATGTAACACCATTCCTCTTGAATTTGTCACTGCTTACATAGTAAGCTGTATGATTGTCCATTCAAAATGGTCCAATCAGTCCGTCTCAGCTTATGGCTTCAGTTTCATTTTTCATGAATTCCACTTCTCTGAGATTAATACTTCATGCATTCCATATTCCAGTTATTAATGGGTGTTTGCAGGTGTTTCTTCTAATTTTGAGTCATGCCCAATCAACAACGTCCCCCAGCTTTAATTTACCCACGTTGTTATGGCTGGTTCTACGTTGAGGAGGCTGCTCTTCCCCAGGCCTGTTTTGAGTGCCTGCCAACCTGAGGGACTCTTCTTCAAGCACTTTGTAAGACGACGGTTGGTTGCTATTCAGAAGGTTTTCAGTGGCTCATCTCTTAGAAGTAATCTGCCTCCTTACCCTGCCTAGACAGTTCTTAGTCACCTGTTCGCCATGGTGACCATGCTGGCATTGAAAATACTGTGGCATGGCTTCCAGTGTAACAGCAACACGCAAGCCACCTCGGTGTAATAAATTGACGATGAGTGGTGGAGACTTTATGCTATGTAAGTAATATCTCAAGAAAACAAAGTTTAAGAAGAATTTCAAATTTTACTCCCCTCCATATATTGGAATTATCAGATAGAGAATATAAAATCAGCATATTTGGATTATTTGATGACATAAAAAAAGCCCATGATGAAGGAATAAGAAACCATATAGATTGCAAAGGTTCTTTTTTGCCCCCAGGAGACAATAAAGATACTAATTAACATTTTGACTTTGATAACTTAGTGATTCATGTTATTTCTATGATAACCACTAAAAACATAAAAACTAAATGTACAGTTCCCAAATGAGAAGAGGGGAAAGAGAATTAGAATAGTATATATTTACATTAAAAATTTTTAAAGAAACAATAGAATGAGCAAATGAAAACACCAATAAGGTAACTTTAAATCTAAACTTCCTTTGAGTAGAACTGCCTTTTTCGTCTCTGAGACTAATTCTGTGTGTGTGTGTGTGTGTGTGTGTGTGTGTGTGTGTGTGTAAGAAAGAGCAATTATATATTGAGAAAACATCCCAGCCAAGTCCAGATCAAGTCCATGAGTCTGATATTAATACTGTTTTCTGATATATCCAATTCTACTCCATAAATTCCTCTTTAGACTCATGCAGCGCATGTAATGATGCCGAGTGCAGGAAGATCACAGGCGTGTGGATGGAAATTCCTGTAGATCCAGTGGCAGTGGAAGCAACTCGGCGCTGATGCAGGTCTCCACGTGTTTCCTCCAGCTCTCTGGGTGTGAGACTCTTTACCCAAGTAGAGGTCTTGGAGGAGCGCTGGTGATTTTGAATCCATGACCTTGCAGTTAGCAGGTCCACAGTAGCCACCACACCACCAGGGCTCCTAGTGACCTGATAGAACAGAGATAAGCTGCTGTTTAGAATGTACAGGCTGTACATCTGTATAAGAACAGAAAAGCCGCATCTTTCTGCCCCAAAGCTGCTGTAGTGGGTTTGAACTGCTAGTATATAACCTATACTACCACCAGGGCTCAGTAATTTCAAACCAAGTGCAAGTATATCTATAATTGCATTAAAGGTAAATGAACTAAATGCTCCAATTGTCAGTCTAGAAAAATGATATAACTATGTTGAAGACTGCAGAAAGGTTGTAATTTAAATGATAGACAGACATACTTTGATGATATTAACCAACAGAAAGCTAAATGTGGCAGGTGCAATAATGCCTCTCCTCCCCACCCCCTTCCACGTGCCCCCCAGTGTGGGGTGCCAGCTCCCACAATCGAATGGGTCCAAGGGGCAGTTGTGTAATTGATGGGTAAAGTTAAAGAGACATCAGACATGATGAGACATGCAAAAGCTCACCTCCCAGATGGCCATGATCTCAGCAGCCAGGTCCAGGCAGATAGAGCAAATATATTTCCAATCACGGCTGATATACATTTAGGGGACTTGAAGCCCCTCCTAATTACATTGGAACAGGAAGGGGTCGTACCTTAGGCATACGTGCAATGGGAGGGGGATGAGCTAGGGGTTTATACGCAATAGGAAGGGGAGGCACTAGGCACATGTGACAACATGGGCAGACTAAAGTCAAGCTTGATCCTGAATTGGCTTGACCTTGTCTTTGGGTTCTCCTTCAGGGAAACAGTCCACTATCCTTATCAGAAGGGAGTGGGCCCCACCTAGGGTGGGCCAAACTATAGGGTATGATCACTCTAGATGGTTGTTAACCCTTAGTGAGATAACCTCTAAGCCAGTGGTTCTCAGCCTTCCTAATGCCTCAACCCTTTAATACAGTTCCTCTTGTGGTGACCCCTGTGGTAGTCACCTAATCTGGTGTCAATTTAAGGATTAAAAGTGTAGGAGTGGAGTCTGGGCTGTCAATCTGGAGTTAGCCAATGAGACTTCTGTGTGGGCATGACCTGAGAATTCTGGGAAATCTGGTGCTTCCTTCTTGGAAGTAAGAGACACTATCTCTCTCAGTTCACTCCCTTGGAGACTCTCTACTGACAAGGTGGGCATCCTGTGAGGCATTCCTGAGGAGATGCCACATGGACCTACCCTGAGAACTGGAATGGCCACATGGAGACCCTGGCCAGCTCTGAGATGCTTCTACCACCACTGACTTTGCAGCCACTGGCCTGTGATTGTTCTGCATTCGGCGTCATTGCATGTGTTTCATGAGTCTGAAGAGGACTTTATAGATTGATATCGGAAATATGGGCTAATATTGGGCTTATGGACTTGATCTGGACTGTGCTGGGATGTTTTCTCAATGTTCAATTGCTCTTGTATATAAATCTCTTTCTTATACACATATGTGTGTCTATGGATTTGTTTCTCTAGTCTACTAAGACTAACACGCCCCACAACCATGAAATTATTTTCATTGCTACTTCATAACTGTCATTTTGCTACTGTTAGGAATAGTCATGTAAATATCTGATATGCAGGATATATTTTCATTGTTATAAATTGAATATCATTAAAGCATAGTGAGTCATCACAAAAACAATATGTAATTATATATTGTGAAATATGTATTTCTTTTCTTTTTTTTTTTTTTAATCAATTTATTGGGGCTCATACAATTTATCACAATACATAGATCAATTGTGTAAAGCACA
>NW_022103914.1:2024144-2033193 GCF_000313985.2 Echinops telfairi
GTACAAATGTGCTTTACACAATTGATGTGTGTATGGATTGTGATAAGAGTTGTATGAGCCCCCAATAAAATGATTAAAAAAGAAAAGAAAAGTAAGGCTCCAGGAAATGACAGACTACCAAGTGAAATATTTCAACAAGCTGATGAAGCATTAGAAGGACTTGTCTATTATGACAAGAAATTTGGAAGACAGCTACTTGGCCAACTGACTGGAAGAGATCCACATTTGTATCCATTCCCAAGAAAGGTGCCCGACAGAATGTGGAAATTATTGAACAATAGAATTAATAGCACTTGCAATGAAATGTTTCAACAAGCAGATTAAGCATTGTAAGCACTCACTTTTCCATGCCAAGAAATTTGGAAGACAGCTACTTGGCAGAGTTCCCTGTTTGTATGCATTCCAAAGAAAAGTGACCTCACAGAATATGGAAATTATTGAACATTATCATCATATGCAAGTGAAATTTGCTGAAGATCATTCAACAAATGGTTCATCAGTATATTGGCAGGGAGCTCCTAGAGGTTTAGGCCAGAAGAGGATGTGGAATAAGGGATATTATTGCTGACGTCAGATGGTGTGGCAGTTACATAATCTGTCAACTTGAGCAAAGGGGTGGATTCTAGCCTGACAATCAGGCCATAAACAATGAGGCTTCTGTGTGGACATGGCCTTCTCCTGAGGATTCTGGGAATCCTGTCTTCCTCTCTGGAGGCGGGACACACACACACACTCTCTCTGCTTCACATTCTTGTTGACAAGCCATCTGGAGCCATGGAGATGGAACCAGAGCCCTGGAGTTGGAGGAGCTACATGGAGACCCACGCCACTGCTGAGATGCTTTCACTGCCACTGGATCCACAAGACTTTCCACTCACTGGCCTGTGATCTTCCTGCATTGGGCATCATTGCATGTGTTGCACGAGTCTGAAGAGGAATTTATAGACTGGTATCAGACATATGTGCTAATATCGAACTTATGGACTTGATCTGGATTGGGCTGGGATGTTTTCTCAATATACAATTATTCTTGTATGTATAGCTCTTTCTTATACACATATGAGTTTCTATGAATTTGTTTTTTTAGTCAACCCAGACTAACTCAGATGGATCTTGTCTCAAAGCAGTGGATACCAGAAACATGTTTCCTTGTGTTTTATTGATTATACCAAGGAATTTGATTTTGTGGATCATAACCAACTTGGGATAACATTGAGAAGAATTGAAATTCTAGAACACTATGTTGTGCTCACGTAGAACCTGTGCTTGGATCAAGATGCAATTGTGGGAACAGAACAAGGAAATATATATTGCATGGTTAAAATTAGGAAAGGTATGAGTCAGGATTGTATCATTTCACCACATTTACTCAATCTGCATGCTGAGCAAATAATCAGAGAAGCTGGCCTGTGTAAAGAATGTAGCACCGGGTGTCCTGGGCTCCCACGATGGCGATGGGTTTCGAGTGGCCGTAGCAGGAGAGCTTCCCACCCTCCTTTACGTTACAGCCGAACGTGGACACCCGGCAGAAGCAGCTGGCCGCCTGGTGCTCCCTGGTCCTGTCCTTCTGCCGCCTGCACAAACAGTCCTGCATGACGGTGATGGAAGCGCAGGAGAGCCCGCTCTTCCAACAACGTCAAGCTGCAGCGGAAGCTCCCTGTGGAATCCATTCAGATTGTATTAGAGGAACTGAGGGAGAAAGGGAACCTTGAGTGGTTGGATAAGAGAAGGTCTAGCTTCCTAATCATGTGGCGGAGGCCGCAAGAATGGGGGAAACTCATCCATCAGTGGGTTTCAAAAAGTGGCCAAAACAACTCCGTGTTCACCCTGTATGAACTGACCAATGGGGAAGACACAGAGGACGAGGAGTTCCACAGGCTGGATGAGGCGACCCTGCTGCGTGCCCTGCAGGCCCTCCAGCAGGAGCACAAGGCCGAGATCATCGCCACCGGCAGCAGCGACGCGAGGCGTCAAATTCTTCTAGCAGAGACCCGCCCCCTTCTGCTTCTGACCTCCCACCCTTCCAGGACTTTCAAAAGGAGACAGACCCAGTCTCCCCACAGACTGGGTCTGCGACTCCTCCGGACTCCACAGGGTTCCAGTCCTGAAGGCTGGGACCCAGGACCAGGGGTTTTCCATTTCTGTCCCTGAGGTAGGTCGAGGCTGAGGCGCCAGGAGAAAAGATGTGCTGCTTCTTCCCTCCTCTGCTCTCCCACCCAGGACTGTCCCTGCGGCAGGGTCTATAAACCTCACTCCACACGTGCTCTCACACAAACACACACGCACTCAGGCCTGCGCAGGCCGCTGCTGTCTCCTCCCCCTTCCACTCCCTCAGTGTGGCTGACTGCCTCTCAGGCTGGTGCTGGATCCTTCCAAAGGGTGGGGAAGAAGCCCTGAGTGCAGGGCGCCTTCTAGGCACTGTCAAGATCGGCCCACAAAGGGGCCTAGCAGTGAGAGGCAGGCTGGACACTGATCTATGATATTCAAAATCTCAGCTCCCCCCGCCAAAATTAAATAAAAAAAAAAAATGTAGCATCAGGATTAGAGGAAGGTTGATTCACAACCCTTAATATGCAGATGACACCACCGTGCTTGCTGAAAGTGAGAGACTTGAAACGCTTGCTGATGAAGATCAAAATTACAGTCTTTGTATCAATTACAGCTCAATGTAAAGAAAACTAAAATCCGCACAACGATCCAATAGGTAACATCCTGATAAGCAGAGAAGAAATGTGAAGTTTTCAAGGATTTTGTCTTGTGGATCCACAACCAATACTTATCGACGCATCAGTCAAGAAATCAAAGGATACTTTGCACTGGGTCAATCTGCTGCACAAGACCTCTGGAAAGTGTTGAAAAGCAAGACTGTCACTTGGAGGACTAAGGTGCACCTGATCAAAGCCATGGTATTTTCAGTTGCCTTTCATGCATATAACAGTTGGACATTGAACAAGGAAGACTAAAGAAGAAATTATGCATTTGAATTACGGTGTTGGTGAAGAATATTGAAAGCACTACAGCCTGCCAAACGAACAAACAGATTTAGTCTTGAAAAGAATGCTCCTGAGAATGAGGATGGTGAGACTTTTCTCACATGCTTCGGACATGTTATCAAGACAGACCAGCCCCTGGAAAATTCATGCTTGGTAGAGAAGAAGGGCAGAGATAAAGAGGAAGACCATCAAGGAGAAGGATTCACACAGTGGTGGCAACCACAGGCTTCAAACGTAACAACCTGGGAGGATGGTGCGGACCAGCCAGAGTTCCATGCTGTGGTACATTGGACTTCTAGGAGTCAGGACCAACCTGACGGCACCTAACAACGGCAGCATTTCTAGGCTCATCCACTTTATATTTGGACTTCTCTTTCTGGCTGAGGAATAGCCCACGTATGGTTAGACCACATTCTGTTTACCCTCTTGTCTATCGGTGGGCACTGCATCTGTTTCCACCCTCCGGCTATTGTGAGAGTGCTGCCAAGAACACTGATATACATGCGCTGCTCCTCCCCTTTCATGCTCCAGTTTCCAGGTGCCTTATCAATGGAGGCACAGCTGGTTAGAGAGAAGAGAAATTGACGGCAAGGACAGTGGACAGCTCAAGAAATGGATGGAAAGGCTGAAGGAGGAGGTTTGGCTCCTGTTTGGGGGCCATAGGAAATTCGGCACACCGAAATAGAGCTCAGCACAATGCGCAGGAAGAGTCTGGTTAGTATTCCACAGCGCTGCATTGGCACAGCCACTTCCGGACACTGGAGACTGCCGCTGTTGCTTCCTCTGCCACCTCCGAACGCATCTACACTGCCCTTTAAATCTGTTCTCTGTGTTACTCACTCCATAATCAGTCTCAGGCCTCAGCATCTAACTGGAAGGTTATCTGTTCACATTATAGAAGCAGAGAAAGGGACTCGTGGACAGCAAGTGAGCTTCTGCATCAGAATTCCTCCCAATTAAGAAGTGTGTTCAAATATTCTCAAACCAAACTCGCCACCATTGGGTTGATGCTGACTCATCGCAGTCAGTCTTATAGGACGAGGTAGAACTACCCTGGTGGGTTTCTGAGACTGGGATGCGCTATGGGAGCAGAAAGCACCATTTTTCTTCCCAGGAGTAGTTGGTAGTTTTGAAGTGCTGACCTTACAGTTAGCAGCCTAATGGACAACCAGGACTCTGTTCAGATACCAGATGGCCAGAAATGAGAAACTTGGGTCGTAGGGAATATCAGAAACACACACATCTGGCTTCGGCCTATCCACAGGGGAAAGAGAAAGACAAGTAGCTATAGTGTATGAAATTGATTGGGCCATATGTTTAGTTGAAGACAAGAGGTCATGCCCGGTTGCTGTACGGAAAGGCAGCCAGACTGTGTGTCCCTCTGCCTTGTAGCACCCCTTCCCTCTCTGTCCTGGTTGCTCTGCCTCTGAGTGGGGGTGAGATACAGTGGCACAATTCTGATCAGTTTTCCATTCAGTGAGGCATATGTGACCCTCCTGTGATTTTTCGTCTGCCCATGAACACAGAGCCCTACAAACGTACACAATTAGGTGCCTGACCGACTGCGAACGTAATTGACATTAGAATTCCTTTTTCACTGGTGATCTATTTTGTCTCCTCAGGCAAACCCCGCAGGAAATGGGTGATAAGATTCAGACGCTAAATTCCATCCTCTACTCCCAGTGAGCTAGCCCACAGACTGTTAGGTTGACAGGACCTTGCATGAAAGGGGGATGCCAGGTTCTTCTCTTGAGAATTTGGACTCGGGGAAGCTGAGCCCTGAGCAGATGTGGGGAGAGAAGAGACCCCGTGTGTGTGTTTTATGAGATGTGAGGAAACAGCAAGTTCATTGCTTGATGCATTCCCACCAGCTTCAGGCCACAGGTCCCCCTTTGAGTCAATGAATACACCAAAGAATTTCAATCACATTTGTGAACAAACAGACTAAAATAGCAAGATGCCCTTTTTCAGCACATTCAAAATGTTGTACTGTTTTCAGGGTTAGAAGGGACAGATATTCTTAAACATTGCTGCTGGAAGTATATATTGACATATTCTCTGGAAGGCAGCTTGGCAAGATGTACCTTTCTCCCTAAACCGCCTTGTCAGAATCATGAGAATAATGATCCAGAGTGTCTATGGCTTCAGTTTCATGCCTAGTTTAAGTGTCTGGAAAAACAAACCCAGTATATTGAGCTTATTTCTCTACTCTCAGGCAAATTAGAATTTAGCTATGTAATGACATAAATAAAACTGATAGGATTAAAATATTAACATTCTGTGTTAGTCTGGTACTTTAGAGAAACAAATTCACAGAAACTCATGTATAAGAGAGAGTTTTATATAAAGGGTAAGTTCATATCAAGAAAACATCCCAACCTTGTGCTGCCCAAATCCACAACTCCAACATTAACCCATATGTCTGACACCAATCCACAAAGTCCTCCTCCATCTCACAAAACACACGCAATGACGCCTACTGCAGGAGGAATGCCAAATCTGTGAATGTGTAAGCATCTCAGCGCTGGCAGGGGTCTCCACACGTCTGCTCCAGCACCCAGGACAGCATTGGTCTAGGTCCATGCTGCTTCTCCTGGGGATGTCTTGCAGGAAGTGAGCCTTGCTAGCTGAAACAGGGACTGGCTAAAGCAGCTGCACCCTGGTCCGACCATCGCAAAGCAAGAGACCTGAGAACTAGAAAGGCAAGACTCACCGAGCCGTTTATCCCTCTGCCCTTTAATTAACCCCACATGTGTTTATCGGCCAAGTTGGCACAATAACTACCTCAATCCACCCCTTGCCAACTTGTCATGTATACATAATTCTGTAGCCTCACAATTGCCATTAAGTAACACCTACACCTTAATCCTATAATCCTGTGAATATGTTCTCCCAGCTATGAAAATTTGAAAGCCAACCACTTCATGCCTCTATCCCCCGAATTTTGGATCTCCAATTTATATACTGCCCACTTACATCAACCCAGTGTTCTGGGAAGACAATCCTATTTTTCGACATGAAGTGTCTTCAGCCCAGTTGAAACCTTGTGAAGTCTGCATCCATAAGCAAAGTCAAATCGGACAGGCCATCCATAAAGTCAGCAACAATATGCACCAGTTCACAGGCTCAAAATTTTTCTCTTCAACTGGTTGGGTTCTGGTCAACTCCATATGGGCTGCCTCACTCAGCCTCCACAGGGTGGCCATTGGTCACCTTGACTTTAGATCATGGGCTCTCACCAATACTCAACAAGCCTAGCCCCCTCATGCTAGGTTATGAACCTTAGACCAGTCAACCCGCTCTCGTCTTCTCTCTTTCCTGTAAACCAAGTCCACAGGTGTCAGTGGCCAAACTCAACTTGTCTCTTTATTGCTGCATTTCTCCCACTTCCACTCAACAAGTAGATCCAGGTGGTCACCTAGCAAGCATTTTAGCCTGCTCTCAGACTCCCTTTAACATTCAGTCCTAGAGGGCAGTTTTCTTCATGGTTCCAGATTTTTTTCCAGCTTCTGACAAAGACCATTGGTTCCTGAGTACTCCAAAGCACTGAGCATATCTTTTCAAAGCTTTGTTTGCAGGCATGGCCTAAACTCATCTAAAGACCAAATTTTAATGGCTGAAAGCAAGTGGGCGTACAGCTTTTTATTTTCTTATTTCCCTATTTACCCCAGAAAACCACTGAGTAAACCGTGTGCTTTATCTGACCTCTGGCTAGACAAAGAAGAAAAACTACATGAGGGAGAGGTCAGACAAGCATCTACTCACCAGCTTATGACTTGTTTCTCCAGTACCCCATGCCCTAGGTACCATAATGTGTGAGTCTGGGTACTTCAGAGAAACAAATCCACAGAAACTCATGTATAAGAGAGAGCTTTATATAAAGGTTAAGTGCACATCAAGAAAACATCCCAACCCTGTGCTGCTCAAGTCCACAAGTCCAATATTAGCCCATATGTCCGACACCAATCCACAAAGTCCTCCTCCATCTCACAAAACACACCCAAGGACTGCAGGAGAAAAGCCAAATCAGTGAGCATGTAAGTGTCTTAGCACTGGCAGGGGTCTCCACACGGCTGCTCCAGCACCCAGGACTGCATTGGGTTAGGTTCATGCTGCTTCTCCTTTGGATGTCTTGCAGGAAGTGAGCCTTGCCTGCTGAAACAGGGAACTGGCTAAGGCAGCGGCACCCTGGTACCCGACCATCAGAGAGGAAGAGACCCGAGAACTAGAAAGGCGAGGCTTACCAAGCCATTTATCCCTCTGCCCTTCAATTAACCCCACATGTGTTTATCGGCTGGGTTGGCACAATAAACTACCTCACATTGTTTTTTAAAAAAATCATTTTATTAGGGGCTCATACAACTCTTATCACAATCCATACATGCATCAACTGTGTAAAGCACATTTGTACATTCATTGCCCCCATCGTTCTCAAAACATTTGCTCTCCACATAAGCCCCTGGCATCAGCCCCTCATTTTTTCCTTCCCTCCCTGCTCTCCCCTCCCCCCTCCCTGTTGAACTCTTGATAATTTATAAATTATTATTTTGTCATATCTTGCACTGTCTGACATCTCCCTTCACCCACTTTTCTTTTGTCCATCCCCCAGGGAGGAGGTTATATGTAGATCCCTGTAGTTGGTCCCCCCTTTCCACCCCACCCTCCCTCCACCTTCCCAGTATCTCCACTCTCACCACTGGCCCTGAAGGGATCATCTGTCCTGGATTCCCTGTGTTTCCAGTTCCTATCTGTACCAGTGTACATCCTCTGGCCAGATTTGTAAGGCAGAATTGGGATCATGATAGTGGGTGTGTGTAGGGGGGGGTGGTGGTGGTGGGTGGATGAAGAAGCATTTAGGAACTAGAGGAAAGTTGTATGTTTCATTGTTGCTACACTGCACCCGGCCTCTTTAACTTGCTGTCAGAGCACTCCATTCTTTTGGTTTGATGCTGCCCGATTCGAATCATATCTACTCACAATAAATATATTCAGCCTAGCTAATTTGTGGTGGCTGTCTGGTGTTTGAAGGGTCCCACATTCTGCCTGGCAGTCAGAAGTCTGGGAGCCAGCAGTGGAAGAGGTTCAGAGTCAGGATGCAGCCTTTGCCCTGAAGCCTGCTTTTTTTTTTTTCACCACCCAAAAATTATAATGGTTAATATTTTCTCAAATCTGTTCTGTAGGCTTAATACGAGAGAGAATATACGACAAATACGTTGTTGTTCGGTGTCATCTAGTAGGTTTTGACGCATAGCAACCCTACGCACAATAGAATCTCCCTCTAAAGAACTGTTGCTACCCATTCTTGAGCTGCCTTCTACTCTGTAAAATAAACTGTCCCAGAAGATCACCTAGAAGTCACTGTTTCAATTGGACCTTTTTTTGAAAGACACCTTAACATAAGGTGACCAGATTTAAAGCGGAACACCATTGACCGGGTGGGTGGGTGGGGTTCTTGATTAAAAATTTGGTCTATATGGACCAAATAGACCATTCCCTAGCTTGTCCTGCATTCTTTCGAAAAACCAGGACTTTTTTTAAATGCCAAAAATCGGGGCTGTCCCGCCAAAAGCTGGACGTCTGGTCACCTTACCAAGATTAACAGGGACCCTGGTGTCATAGTGAGTCATTGTCAACTCAGTGGCAGTGAGTTCTGGTGTTTGGTTTAACAAGATTACGAAACGCATGCATTTTAGAACTTGTTTGTTGCTGTACACTGATCACAGGTTTAAACAGTTTTTGCTTGTTCTATACACTAGGACTCTAGTAGCAAAAGTTTTTAAGTTACCCGTACCTGTGCTTGTTTATACACAAGTTATCGTTCATTATCATTGAGTTGGTTCCACCTCAAAATGAATCTGCTCACCTGCGTGCTTGTTCTTATGCTGCGGTCATTTGGCAGCCACCGGGTCAATCCACCTTGTCCAGGTCTCCCCTCTTCTTCTCTTCCTCTGCTTTACCAAGCAGGTGCTCGTTCTCTGGGGACTGGTCTCTCTTGATAAAAACGTTTGAGATATACTAGACAGAATCTTGCCATGCTCACTTCTTTTTTTTTTTTT
>NW_022103914.1:2034707-2068906 GCF_000313985.2 Echinops telfairi
TCTCCCATGTCCCCCCGGAACTGTCAGTCCCGTTGTTTTCTCCTCCAGATTGTTCATCCAGCCTGTCCTATCCAGACAGGCCTGACCATGCTCACTTCTAAGGAGCATTCTTGGTGGATTTCTTCCAAGACAGACCTACTTGTTTATTCTAGTAGCTCATGGTATTTTCAATACTCGTCAGCTCATATTTCAAAGGCATCACTTTTTCCATCTTCCCTATTCAATGTCCAATTTTCACATGCAGAAGAGACGATTGGAAATACCATTGATTATGTAAGGAACACCCAAGTCCTAAAAGCGACAGTCTTGCTCTTTATTTCTTGTCTGCTGCTTCCGTGAGCATACATGGTAGATCCAAGTGAGATGCAGCCTGTGACAACGTCAAGATTTCTCCAATGATCGTGGGGTTCTCCATTGGTCCAGTTGTGACAGAGTTTGTTTTCTTTACGTTCAGTTTTAATCCATACTGAAGGCAGTTTAAACACGCCCAGTGGGTCTTTGGAAAAAGGTCTGGTAAGCTACTTCCATAAAGGTTGCCAGGTCGACTCCATTAGATGTGGTGTCACCATGAGCAAATTTCTTGACTTGACAGCAACTTTTTGAGGAGTTAAACGTTCTTGGAGTATCCCTGTCATTTTGGCTTCTCTCTTCAATAGACGGTCCATTTTATACTTTCATGGCGACCAAACCAGAATGAGGCCAGCATTTTCTGTTTGTGCCTGTTGCCCACTGTTCATGTCCACTCCACCCAACCTTTAAAGATCCTCTTTCCTACCAGGTTGGGGGAGGGATGGCCACACAGTCAGTCAATTATATACACTCGTGCAGGAGACTGGAGGGCAAGCATGAATTCGCTAGCTTTTGCATACTTCTGTGGTGGGAGAAAGAAGAGGTCAACTGGCCCTATAAAGATGTACAGTCTCCTACCCTGGACTCGGGGTTAATCTGCGTCAGAATCCACTCAAAGGCAGTGGGTTTGCAATGGCAGTGGGTCAGGGTTGTCTGGTTTGGGTGCTATGACTCAGCTTCCTTGGGGCTTGGGAGGTAACTTCTCTCTTGCAGACACATGCAGAATGAAAAGGTTGCAGCTTGAAAATCAACTACCAAATAAATACAAATAAAGTCAATGACCAACTCATCAATCCCCAAATTTTGTCTCTCACCCCTTATTCTTTGCCCTTCTGGCTTGGTACCTTTTGCTCCTTTACTTTCATTTCCGTAAGGCTCTGGAAGCCCCAGGAGATAAACACGGGCGTTCCATTTGCCATGTGTGACCAACAGTCTCTATTTGTCTCAGAGAAACCCTGGTTCGTCGAGTCAACTGTTGATTCCTGGCGACTCCACGTGTGCAGAGGAGAGTCATGCTGTCCCTGTGGAAGTCCATTGCCAGGCCTAGCTGCTGAGGCCCTTCTAGGTTCAGATCACCAACAGGGTAGCAAGAAGTCTGGCACTTAATGGTTCTCCACACCCAAGGACTCCCTCCAGAAATGACATCTTTGTTCTCTCTCAAAATGATACAGGTACAGCTCTCAGGACAGTTGGCACCAACAACTATAAGAATAAGCCTACCTGACTCTTGGGAAATGCATACCCCAATTATTGGAAACACATGGGGACACCCATGTATCTATCTGACAGAGGGAACGAACAGGGTGGTTGAGTCGTATGGTATTCAGTGGAGATTAGTGAACTGATTTCTACTTTAAATAAATGTATCTCAGACACTCATTAAAAGAGGACCTGTTAAAAGTCTGACTGATTTACTTTCTTGCATACTGATTCATGAAAGAAACGTGCCTGTCTTTAAGTATCTGATTTATATAATTCAATCAATTCCTTACCAATCATGGACAATACAGAATCTTAAAAAAGCCAGAAAGAAAAATGGGTAACATGCAAAGGGCTAGGAATTGGAAAGACATGGGAAATCAGAATATAAATGAATACACCAATGAATCAATTAAACATTCCTAGGGAAAAGAAATTTCTGTTCTAATTCCTATTTTAGGAGCCCTGGTGGTGTAGTGGTGATGCATTTGGCATGGTTGGCAGTTCGAATCCACCAGCTGCTCTACAGGAGAAAGATGAGGCTGTACAAAGACTTACAGACTCGGTCAGTAAGTTCACAGAAAAAACACACCAGCCTGTGTGACCAAAGGATTGTAAATAATAAAAATCCAAATGGTATTAGAACTTAAAATTTTTTTTATTAAATACTTTTATTGGGGGCTCTTACATCTCTTATCACAATCCATACATTCATCCAGTGTGTCAAGCACCTTTTCACATATGCCACTATCATCATTTTCAAAGCATTTTCTTTCTACTTGAGCCCTTGATATCAGCTTCCCATTTATTCCCCCTCCCTCCCCCGCACCCCTTCCCTCACAAACCCTTGATAAGTTATAGATTATTATTTTCATATCTTACATCATCCTCTGTTGCCCTTCACCCACTTTTCTGTTGTTCATTCCCCTGGGAGGGGTTATATGTTGATCCTTGTGATCGATTCCCCATTCCCCCCCACCTCCCCCCACCTTCCCCTTATCCTCCTGGTATCTACTCTCATTGTTTGCCCTGAGGGATTTATCTACCCTGGATTACCTGTGTTTCAGTCTCTTATCTGTAGCAGTGTGCATGCTCTGGTCTAATCTGATCTGTAAGGTAGAATTGAGGTCACGATAATGGGGGAAGTAGCATTAAAGAACTAGAGGCAAGTTGTGTGTTTCATCGGTGCTACACTGCACCCTGACTGGCTCATCTGTTTTCTGTGACCCCTCTGTGAGGCAATGTCCAATTATTTACAGATGGGCATTGGGTCTCCACACCATACCCCAACCCCCCCTTCACATTGGGTATGATTTTATTCTGGGTCTTAGATGCCTGACACCTGATCCCATCGATACCTCATGTTCACACAGGCTGGTTTGCTTCTTCCATGTGGGCTTTGTTGTTTCTGAGCTAGATGGCCGCTTATTGATCTTCAAGTCTTTAAGACCCCAGATGCAGAGCTTAAATTCTGAACACCTGATTTGGAAAATGTGGATGACAGTGGAAGCCCAAACATTACTAGTAACTGAAAGGAAGCCTTTACAATTTTTTTCTCCTTATTTTCTTCTTTTAAAAAAAAATAATTTTATTGGGGGCTCGTACAACTCTTGTTACAATCCATACATACATCCATTATGTCAAGCACACTTGGACATTGGTTGCCCTCATCGTTCTCAAAACATTTGCCTTCTACTTGAGCCCTTGCTATCAGCTCCTCATTTCCTTATTTTCTTCTAGTTAAGGTTTCACTCTCAAGAAAGGTCTTTGATATAGGATCCCAAACACCAGGAAATGTGATACAAAAAGGTGATTAAAAAAAGTGATAAAATAGCAACTAAAAACCACTGGCAACAATGAATGCAGCAGAGGAAATTATGGGATTCAAAGCATCATTGTCGCTGCCAGCTGGGGAGCATGCACACTGGGACCTCTTACAGATATTGTAACAATTCATAGTTCACTTAGATCAAGCATAAATGTACAATTGCTGCCATCATCATTTTCAAAACATTTTCTTTCTTCTTGAACTCTTTGATATCAGCTCCCTTTACCTCCCCTCCCCACCTCCATACCCCAGGAACCTTGCAGGATTCTTACTTGGATTAAACTTCCCATGAATCCCTCTGACCTTTGACCAGGGATGTGGCGAGCCTCATTAGCAGGCGGAGTGCGTATGACAGTGGACCAGAGCAGATGTAGTCAAGTTAAGATGGAACACCTTATCATGCGTGTGTGCTTCCTGTGGACTCATCTTACATTTGCTCTGGTTTTTATTGTTTTCTGTCATCTTTTCAACTGAGGTTTTTCTTGGTTTTATTTTGCTATTGGTTTGTTCCCCCCCTTTTTGTTTTTGTATGTTTTCCTGTATGAGCCCCAGGATGGGTAAAGCTATAGAGATGGTAACTGGAAGAATGGTTTCTTAGGGTGACAGCAGTGAAGGTTCCAGAGGAACTAGGGAGCTACGACATTGAGTACAAGAAAGGAGAAATGTTCTAAAATGGCTTGCGGTGTGGATTGCACAACTGTTCTTAATGTGATCGAACTATTGAATTGTATGATATGTGAATTATGACAAACTATGTTTACAACTTGGTGGGAAAATGGCATTACAAACTAATGAAATATTTCCACAAACTATTTGAAGTCCCTTCGTATTTAACTTTTTAATTTCTTCTCACTATTTTACAGATGCCTGCATAGAAATTGTATACTTCTTTCATTATACACATTCCCACGTATTCATTATATACATCAAGATTTTCTTGATGCTTGATTTAGTTAATTGTGCCAACCTGGCTGATAATCACGTGGGGCTAGTTGAAAGTTGGAGGGATAAATGGGTGGTGAGCCTCGCCTTTCTAGTTCTCAGGTCTCTTGCTTTGTGATGGTCGCACCAGGGTGCAGCTGTCATAGCAGTCCCCTGCTTCAACTTGCAAGATTGACTTCCTACAAGACATCCCCAAGGAGAAGCCACATGGACCTATCCCGATGCAGCCCTGGGTGCTTGAGCAGCCGTGTGGAGACCCCTGCTAGTGCTGAGATGCTTATTCATTCACTGACTCAGCTTTCCTCCTGCAGTCGGCATCATTGCCTGTGTTTTGTAAGGTGGAGGACTTTGTGGATGGGTGTTGGGTTAATGGGTTAATGTTGGACTTGTGGGCTTGGACAGCATTGGGTTGGGATGTTTTCGTGATGCACATTTTCTTTACATAAAACTCTCTCTTATACATGAGTTGCTGTGGATTTGTTTCTCTTAAGTACCTAGGCTAATACAATGCTACTATAGCATTAACTTTAAAAAAAAACAAAAAAACCCAAAGGGCAGCAGTTCGGCTCTGTCCCACAGAGTCTGTTTCAGAATCTGTGTGATGGCAGCACTCTGATTCAATGCCTGCTTACCCTTGCCCACCTTGGCCTTGATCTACTTGAACTGTGACTGGCTTCTGGCCTTGAAGACATTTTGGAGCAGCTTTGTTTGATACTCTGGTGGGGGCGTGGTTCTGAGTTGGGCTGCGATCGGTCCACCAGGTCAGCGATTTGAGACCACCAGCAGCTCCAAGGGAGAGAGAATGTCTGGCTTCCTACTCTACTCTCTCCAATAGTTACAGCCTTGTGGGGTCGCTGTGAGTCCGCCCCAACTAGTTAACAGTGAGATTTGACACTGCCTTCTCCTTCAGGACACCTGCTCAAGGCTTCTGCCCTTAGGTACCTTTTACACGGGATTATTCCGGAGAACCTGATGTGCCTTCGGCTGGCTTCCTCCTCTGCAGAAGTTAGGTTTCCGCCTCTCCATTCACAGGCACTTAGCCTCGCATCTATTTGCTTTCCATCTTCCACAGTTTTTATATTTCCCATCGGACGTCATTGCTCATATTTGCAGGGTGTAGAGCTTTTTAAAAATGCATTCTTCTGTTTGCTGTCATCTTAATGAAGGCTCCAAAGGGAACAAATGGGCGCCTGACCTCAGGAGGCCGCGGGCAGTTCTCTGTCCACTGTTAGAAACAAGTGGCTGTCACGACCTCAGAGCGGCAGAGTGCGACTGTGCTCCTGGGGTTTTCAGGAAGTATGGCACCAGTCTTCCGAAGCTCCTCTGGGTGGACTCAGACTGCCAGCTCCTCCGTGGGCAGTTGAGGGAGTTGGCTGTTTGCATTGCCCAAGGACCCTGAGCAGCTGGCTTTCTTCTATCCGAAACTCTCGGTCTCCTGATTCTACAGAAAATGGGAGCCATGGCTTTGAGCTGCCTCGATCATTTGAAAAGGACCCCTGCCCAGCCTTTCTGGAGTCTGCTTATCAGAGCTTTATTTACTCTGTGGTTAATATGTAGTCAGAAGCAAGCAAAGGCGAATTTGTTTTTTGCCAATCCTGATGGAAAATTAGGGAACCTTGGTGGAATAGAGGTTAAGTGCTAAGTAAGGTGACCAGATTTTAACATTGGTAAAGCGGGACACCATTGATAAAACTCATATCCTGGCGAAATAGCCACATGGCAGCCGAAAACCGTATACCCTAGCTTGTTGTGCATTCTTTCAAAAAATCAGGACTTTTTAAAAATGCCGCGGGACGGGGGAAAAATTGTTAAAAAGCGGGGCTGTCCCGCCAAAAGCGGGACATCTGGTCCATCACCTTATGCTAAGGTGAGTTTAAAATTCAGCAAACTCGGAGAAATGTTCCCGTGGCTGGGAAACGAGCAGTTTGTCTCCTGTGACTGCGAGGACTGCGGACTGAAATTTCAGCGTGAAGCTGAAATGTGTGCCAAGGACAATTGGAGTAGCATTTCCTAAACTTGCAGCAATTGTGTGTCCCACAGCTACATGCCATTCGGATTACAGTGTCAAACATCCTTGTTTTGAGGGGCTGTATACAGAACTTGTTATTCTTTACATATTTCGCTGGCAGATAACTTGTTTCACTGATGTGTAGAATCAGTTTTTAAAAATTATTTTATTGGGGGCTCTTACAGCTCTTATAACATTCCATACATCAATTTTATCAACTATATTTGGACATATGTTTCCATTGTTTTCTAAACATTTACTTTATTTTTTTTAATTACTTTTATTGGGGGCTCTTACATTTGTTATCACAATCCATACATTCCTCCAGTGTGTCAAGCACGTTTGCACATATGCCGCTATCATCCTTCTCAAAGCATTCTCTTCTCACTTGAGCCCCTGATATCAGCTCCCCATTTCTTCCCCCTCCCTTCCCCACCCGCCCTCACAAACCCTTGATATGTTATAGATTATTATTTTCATATCTTGCATCCTCTGTTGCCCCTCACCCACTTTTCCATTGTTCGTCCCCCTGAGAGAGGATTATAAGTTGATCCTTGTGATCAATTCCCCCTTTCTCCTCCTACCCTCCCCTAATCCTCTTGGTATCTATTCTCATTGTTGGCCCTGAGGGTTTTATCTATCCTGGATTCCCTGTGTTTTAGACTCTTTACGAGTGTGCATGTTCTGGTCTAATCCGATTTATAAGGTAGAATTAAGGTCATGATAGTGGGGGAAGGAAGCACCAAAGAATTGGAGGCAAGTTGTGTGTTTCATCGGTGCTGTACTGCACCGTCTGGCTCATCTCTTCCCTGTGACCCATCTGTAGGGAATATCCAATTGTCTACAGATGGGCATTGAGTCTCCACTCCATGCCCCGCCCCCCGGCCCCCATTCACCTTGATTATGATTTTGTTCTGGGTCTTAGATGCCTGACACCTGATCCCATCAACACTTCATGATCACACAGGCTGGTGTGCTTCTTCCATGTGGGCTTTGTTGCTTCTCAGCTAGATGGCCGCTTATTTATCTTCATGCCTTTAAGACCCCAAAATCAGTTTCTTGAGGGTAGGCACAGGTTCTGATCTCTCAGCATCTCAGAGCTCAGTGTAAGGGGCAGGGGCTGTGCACTAGCTGGTTTAGCCTCTAGCACAATGTATGAAGGAGGGAGGGAGGGAGGGAAGGAGGAGTGCTGACTCTAATTTTATACCTACAGGAGACAGATGAGGCTTTCTACTTTCCCGTAAACAGTTACCATCCAGGGGCAGTTCTACCCTGTCTGAGAGGGTCGCGAGGAGCCAGAATTCGCCCGACGGCAGTGAGTTTGGTTTTCTGGTTTAATTTTATTCCCGCGGAGTTAGACCTTCCCCCAGTACACTGCAGCTTGCCGGACAGGCCTGGGCACCGTGGAGCAGGCTATCAGGCTGCTTGCTGACACCTATTTGGCCTGGGGGAGACTTTTGCCTGAGACTACCTCTCCCTGTAACACACCACCTGGGCAGTGGTGTCACGGAGCACACTGGGTAGCGCTGTGCGGGACACCAAAATGACTGAATTTTGTGCGCAGCATTTCCGCAGAACCTTATCTTGTCAAATAAAAGGAGCCTTCTAGTTCATAATCACAACAAAAACATTTCTGTGTGTGTGGTAAACTCAGTGTGCAGATGCTCAATCCACCCACAAGACTCAAGCACTATGCTAATTTACCTGAAGGTCCAGAGCTGCAGTGACGGCTGGGTGCTTTGAAGCCCGCAGTTCCCTCTGCTGCTTTCCTTGTTGCCTGTGGTTTTCAGTTGCTATTTTATCCCCTTTCAATATCAGTTTCTGGTGTTTTATCTAGAATATTGCGGCAATTAGTGTTTGGAATCCTGTATCAATAACCTTTCTTTGACAGTATAAAGGTGATTAAAATAAGGAGAGAAAAATTTAAAAAGACTTCCTTTCAGTTACTAGTAGTGCTGAAACTGATATGCGGGTGGCTTCATGAAGTTCATGGAAAGATCCCATTAGCTCTGGATTCCATTTCCCCACAGATTCTGCGAAGTCCCCTTGTAATGCAGACTTTTCAATGTGGACTTTTGTAAACCAGTTTTGCTGTCAGTAGCCATACCATCTATGAGCCAGTACAGAATGAACAGACCCAATGGGGGCAAGGACTCTAACTCATCTCGGGGTGGGGAATGTGGAGGACGACTATGCAGCCGGAAGCACAGAGTCCTGCCTGGTGAGGAACCAGCCTTGGGTGGCTGGTAGACAAGAAGGCTATGCAGGCAGGAGTCCATCTGTGGTGGCCCAGTCTGGGCACAGGGAGTCAAGAGGGAAGGACAGAGTCACCCAGCCCAGGCAGCTTGGAGGAAGAGAAGGGCTGGTTGGTTTAAGGCAGCTGTGGGGAACGCCTGGCCCTGGGGCCATAAAACAAAACAAACTCATGCCGACTCATAGCAACCCTGTAAGGACCAGGTAGAACTGCTCCGGTGGGCTTCCAAGACCACAACTCTTTATGGTAGTAGAAAGCCCTGTCTTTTTCCTGAAGAGCGGCAGGATGTTTTGAACTCTGGACCTTGCAGTTAGCAGCCCAGTGCAGAACCACATCCCCACCAGGGTTCCCATGAATACAAGCTCACATCACACACCTCACCCAAGAAAAGCAGGTCCAGCCATCACATCAGGACTGAGTCAATTAAATGTTTGACCAAGTATAGCAGGCTATTTGTTGACAATTTTGTCTTAGGCCTGCAAGTGATGTTACAAACATCCACATGGTCTTTGCAGAAATCAGGTTCCTGCCTCGGCCTACAGGTAAGGAGCTGTGGCTCTGGCTGGTTCCCAGCGGCATGGCTGTGCGTGGCCCGGATGTGCTGGCCTGACCTTGGGTGGTGCAGGTGAGAGAGGATGTGCCCCCGAAGTGGCTGGCTTGGAAGACCTTGGAAATGTGGGAAGGTGAAGCCTGAACTGACTTCCATGTGAGCTGTTCCTTTTAACAGGAACGGCTACAATAAAAGGGTCGGTGGTTCCTTTCCAAAATTGAAAAAAAAAAAAGTTTAAATATTTATGAAGTGGACTATGTGTTGCTCCTGTACAGGGTCTATCATGGAAGCATAGAATCATTTAGCCCTGGGGTTGGCAAATGTTTCAGATGGGAGAGTCAATCCTGTCCCTCTTAACAATTTAAAAATATCCGAGAGCCACAAATATATTTTTATAAACAAATGAAATCACTACTGTCTGAATAATATCCTTTAAATGTTTTCGGTTTCACTTCAGAGCCACACATCCATACCGAAAGAACCTCCTATGGCTGGAGAGCTGCAGTTTGCTGACCCCTGATCTAGCCTAACACTTGACACCTTGTCTTCAATTCTTTCTAGCATAGCTACAATTTTGTCTGACCCTCTCCCCAGAAATAAGGAATTCTTGGTCTTCAGTGTGATAACGGATTTCCTGTGAAGCAGGAGATGCGGTTTCCTGGCAACAGCTGCTTCAGGGTCAAGACATGGAAAGATGGCAGGGTGTCAGCAGCTGATAGAACGCACCCAAGACGCCCATTGGAACCAACCCTTGGAAGTAATACTGATGATGGCTCCTCACATGCTAAGCCTGTGTCAGGCAGATTTTAGCACTGTGAGGGCCTGATACATAGATATTGTTCTAGAAGGTACTTGTGCCAAGCAGATAGTTGAAAGGGATGTCTGAGTGTGTAAATTAGGCTACCAAGCCTAGACAGAACTATACAAATCCTGCTCCCGAGTAAACCTCGGCCCCGTAAGCCAGGCCTTCCTCACGTCGCTGCAGCTTCCCACCCGTGTGTGGGGGGCACAGACGGCACAAACAGCACGCACAGTGGAACCCTTTATTTAAAAACGGTGAGTTAACTACAGCTGTAGTGTTCTCATTTACCATTCCCATGGCGCAGTAAACCGGGAGAACGTTAACACATGTCAAGAAGGAACTAACAACCTGTAAACACACGTACACGGCACACACGCACACATGGGACACGCACACCAAGATCACAGCCTAAACAGAGTTAAAAGTGAGGGCTAAAAAAAAAGCTTTGAACGCTCAAGGTCAAGTTGAAAGCCCTTTCTTATAGTAAATAGTGGCAATACTGTGGCTAGTATGAAAAAATATTGAAACGTTAAAAGCAAAAAAGAAAAAAATACTGGCAAATTGAAACTAGCAGCACACGGCAGATAAAAGTGGAAGCTAGCATCAAGCTAAATCATACTGAAATTCTACTGTTGATACTGTGTAGGGTTACACTGAAGGAATTTAAACTGGGTTCCTAAGGAATTATGAAGCGGTCCCTGGAAATGTGAAGTGGCCGGGAAGGAAAAACCTCCTTGGAATGTTACACGCTCACACGCACACGCGCAGGAAAGGCTTTAGGGTCTAGCAGTGGAAGATGGCCTTTTGCGCAGGACCTTCAGAAAAGATTTCCGAGGAAACATTTAAGTGCCAATGTCGTGAAAGAAAGTGAAACAAATTCCTACAGATGCAAGTCGGAGTGCATTCCTGGGGTCTAAGGCTATACTCAAGGTTGGGGGAGGGCATGGTCGATGGGCGTTCAAGGGGAAAAGCATGGGGGACCCAGAAGTACGGCAGGCAGAGCCCGTCTGAGCGTGCTGCGAGCGAGCGCAGGGGTGCTAGACTCAGACTATCTGCTAGGAGAGGCCAGAGTACACGGAGAAGGCCTTCCCCCGTGGATATGTGTCCTAGTGGCCAATAAATAATCCAGGCAAACTTTTCAGCAAACAAAAACCTTCCCCACCCCTCACACACATGAAGCCTGGTGGAAGGAGGAGTTTTGTTTTGTTTTCTTTCATGAGGTCAACTAGAAATGCCGGAAACTACTAAGCACTTTCAAAGGGGGTGGAGCTACATTTAGATTTCTTACTGATTTGGTCTGGAAGGAGAATCTATTTTCCTGAAGAAGCCAGAGACGGGGCAGACTGGTCTTCAGAATCTAAGAAGCACAGTGCCCTTCGAGCTTGTTTCCTGGGACTCATGGGAAGTTTCCACCCAGGACCAGGGATGAGGGGGAAAGGTGGGGGTGGGGGTGGAGGTGGGGGCAGAGGTCAATGAAGTGTTCAAACGTCTGTACCCCACAACCAGTTTTGGAATCAATGTGCCAAAGGGCTCAGGGGCTTTCAGAAAGCAGCGCTGCAGTTCTGGGTAGAGGGGTTAGTGGGGGGGGGGGCGGCTGCTCCCCACCGCAGGTTCCCCTGGGCGGGGTGCAGTTGCAGGTCCCAGGGCCCCTCACTTTGGCCTCGGGCATATCAGCTTCAGACTGTGTGACTTTGCCCAAATAAGTATACAGAACAAAAGAAGCAATAGATACAGCACAAAGATCCATCTATGGTTCCTTTTGTCCTAAAATACACTGGTCCGGCAAGTTGCCATGTGATTCCCCTCAATGGAACTACCTACACTCACATGTCAGGTGCTGGCTAGTTCAGGTTAATGCCCGAGGATGCTGCTGCCAGGCACCAACCCCCACATCCTGGCATTAGAGACTCTATCACACTAGGTGCTTTTAATATCTTAGGTGGTTTTGTTTTTTTTTCTTTTCTTTTCCCGCTTTAGAGACATAGTCTTTCCAATACGCCTTAGAAACAGTTTCCCTCTGGCTCGGGGTTCACTCTTCCTCTTCTCCCTCCCCCTCCCCTTCCTCCATGGTCTCCACGATGAGCTCCGCGGTGCAGGTGGCCTCGCCCAGACTGTTGACAGCCTTGCAGGTGTACTTGGCGTCGTCTTCGCCGCAGACGTCGCTGATGATTAAAGAGCAGTTCCCATCTTCATCGTAGTCTATCTGGAAGTGGCGGGATTCCCTGATGGACTGGTCGTCTTTGAACCAGACCACCTCAGGGTCCGGGTGGCCTGCGGCACAGGGAGACAGTGGCAGAAATGGTCATTCAGCATGCCTCGTCACTTCATGCCAGCAGCAACTAAGTTACCTCTCTGGGACTGGGCTGCTAACTGCAAGGTCAGCAGTTTGAAACCACCAGCTGCTCTTCGAGAGAAAGACGGGGCTTTCTACTTCTGTCAAGAGTTACAGTCTCGGAACCTCGCAGGGGCGGCTCTAGCCTATCCCTTAGGGTGGCTCTGAGTGGGCCTGGACCCCATGGCTGTGAATCTGATTTGGGGTGAAAGAGGTATGATGTGACTTTGAGTGCCATTTGTCAGTAGGCATGTGCTATAAATACCAGCATTGGGAACCACAAGTAAAGTATTTTACAGTTGGTCAGACTAGCCCCACAGCCTGCCTTTAACCCGATAGAGCGCGGTCAGGAGAATTGCCCCCAAATCCAAATGTAGGGAGTCTGTCATTCCTTACAGAAGAATTTTCTTTTTATCAAAAAGCAAACAACAAACAAACCAAAAAAACCCCAGCATCTCTACAAAATGGCAGATAAAACCCCAAGCCCAGGGCTCAAGACGCTGAATCTCTCATCTGAGCTCCAGTCAGAAGTGAGGGAGCCAGGACACGGTCGTCGAGAGATGTGAGCCTGAAAACGATCGTGCCTGTAACCATCTGAGCAGGAAACCGCTTCAGAAGACCCAAGGAGAGCAGATGGAGGGACCAGGGTGGGCCCGGGCTTCCTTCCTTCTCCATGCTCAAAGGCAGCGCTGGGCTTTCTCTTTTAATGGCCCCCCCCCGCCATTCAATCTGAGCGTATTGTCATCCATTCCTGTGTGCAGTGTGGAAGTACGGGCACCACTCGGCTTTCAAGGACCTGGCCCTCCAGAAGGGGTCCCCCTGCCTATCTCTCCCAAGGCCCCTCTGGGTGAGTTCGGCCACTAACCTTAGGACAGCAGTCAAGGGGTTAACCATTTGCATTTTTTTAAGTTGGAAAAAAAAAAAGAAAGATTTTACAGGGCACCAGTGCAAACCTGTTCTTTTTATTCCCAACTCCCCAAAAGGCAGTAGACAGTCACACTGTTGGTAAAAAAAAAAAAAAAGAAAGAAAAAATCTCTCAAAGTCCGGAGGCCTAATTCATTTGGACTCCTCTGTACTGTACTGCTATGTGACCTTGGGCAAGTTGCTGCACAAACCGCTGTGCTGGCTCTGGTCAGGCCGATGGGACCTAAGCCCCCACGGGTTGGCAAAGATCGCCACAGCCTTCAAGCAGAGAGGCCAGTCCCTGGGGCTGTTTATCTTTCTAGAACGTGGAAATCTGGGGAGACCGAAAAGACCTGGCATGCCTCAGTTCTCAGGCACAACATGGCCAGTCCCTGCAGGCCCCTGGGGCTCCAACAGCTCTCTACTCTGGCAGAAGTGGGGAAGCATGGGAGGTGGCAGGGCGGGGCAGGCTGGCCCAGGCTCCTGGGTTCCCGTTGAAGTCACCCTTACCAGCCCCCAGCTTGTTCCTTTGCTCCGTGGCATCTTGAAAACACTCCAAAGGTGTCCGCTTTGTGCACGTTGTGTCACAGAATCCCCCAGAAATCCCAGTGGCTGAGGTGCCACTTGCGAGGCAGGGGCCTGAGGCTCACAAGAGCTGGGTCGCATCCCAGGGCCTGCGGGGAGTGGATGTAGCAGCCACCTCCGCACCCTGTGCTCCTGGTGCTCACCTTCCGTGGAGAGCCTCAGGGGAGCCCTTCACGTGGCTCCCAGAAGCTTCCTAAGCGCCTTGCTGTAGGCGTGTTCTATAGCCAGTGAGACCCCTGACCATTCCTTCTTAATGTCAGCCCAGCGGCTGGTGTCAGTAGGTGCAATGTCAGGTGGGCCCCCAATCCGAACCTCGGAAGGGCTTGAGAGGGCATGAACTCTGCCAGGAGGTGGGGAGTGGGGGTGAGCAGCCCTGGAAGCCTGGCTCTTCTCAGCACCTCTAGAACAGAACTCTTGCGTGGGGCCAGACCGGCCACGGCCGCGCAGCCTTTGTAGCACGAGAAAAGGAGCGGCGGCTCACCTTCAATCTTGCAGTCGAATCTGGCCGCACTTCCCTCCACCACTTCTAAGTCCCGGATGGTCTTGGAGAAATAGGGTTTCACGTGGGGCTTCTCCTCAGTGACCGTCTCCAGGAACGCTTGGGAGACATCTTCTGGAAGAGAAGCCGGAGGACCAGGCCATTTCCTCATTCTTGACTCTCGCTTCTCCCCTCAGGGGAAAGCTGAGGTCTAAGTTTTGGGTTTCCCCTTAAGTTGGTTTAATTGAGCAGATCACACAGCTTAGAGAACGAGTCCTAAGCTCGCCCCTCTCCCAGGGATGGCTTGGCCCACTGCCAAATGGTTTCTGGCAGGAGGGAGAACTGTGCCCAAGTGGGGGCGGTGTTCAGCCCCCTGCCTCCCTGATGCTGACACACAGAAAATGGAAATGATCTTTAAAAAGGATTTTTGGCCGAATTTCATGCCGTTTTGGGATTCCAACGATTGGATCTGGGAAGGACAGAATCTCCCTCTCCTAGTGTCTGAACCTCTTTGGACCCCTCTGGCAACAGGCACCCGGGAGGGAGGACCCAGCCCCAGAACATCTGTAACTTGCCAGGAGTTTAATTCTCCGCCTCGGACACGGCCCTCACTGGGCGTCACTGCAGACCGGGGTGTGAGGCTCGTCTAGGACAGGGCTGGATGCCACCCTGAGGTGCTCATGTCCCATCTCCTTCTCTTTCCTTCCACTGCTGAGCCCCTTGGGAATGACAGCCCTGGGGCAGAGGGAATAGGCCCGTGGGCTACAGACTCTGTCCCCAGACACACAGAAGCCTCGTAGCAACCTGGCAACCTCGTTGGTGCTTCTGAGCACACAAGGGATCGAGACGTGGACTTCTCACTGTGGGCACCAGGAGCGCCAGGCAGTGGGGTCAGGGCCAGGGGAGCCCTGCCCACTTGAAGAACCTCAGGGGAGAGAGGGGTCAGGCCCCATGTGCTCCTGATCCTGGAAGAGGCTGAGGCCTTGGTTGAGGAGCCGGATGGGACCGCATCTCAAGGACAAATGGGCAAGCCACCCACCCTACTGGTCCCCAGGGAGGAACCTGCCAATCAGGCTACCTGGCTTCAGCATCGAGGACACTGCCCAAAGAATATGGACTATACAAGTGAATTTTCATCAAAAAACGAAAACACAGACACAGGATGGACAAAACCAAAAAAAGAAAAAGAAAAACCTCATAGGAAGTTCCACAAGTAGATGTGATTTTAATGTTGCTTTGGCTTATCACTCTACCAGTATTGCGTTTATATCCAGAAGAGGAGTTTTCTTTTAATATGGCTTCATTCATTCTTATACAAAATGCAGGCCAAAGCATAACAAGGGCCATCCAGTTCTGGTAGATGAAAAAGAACCTTCCCTTTGAAGACAGTTTCACTTAAGGCGGCAACCATTAGAGCAATGGCTAGCCCTCATGCCAGAGCAATCCCCAAGTAGTTCCGAATTCCTAAATTGACCATTCCAGGCTGTATTAAAAAACAAGCAAACAAAAAACACAAAAGAGCCCAAAAACCTAAAACTGCCTTCAGAAGTTCCTCCATCTCCCAATTCCCTCTCCACCGAATGGCCGGAACCTCCCCACCGTGCTCCTTACCTTCCGACTCGAGTTTCTCTGCATTGAGTGGGCTGGTGGGCGACCCTGTAGAGGACTTCCTGCCACTGAGCCCTGAGATCATGGCCATAGAGGACAGTCTCCCGATGGCTCTCACAGCATTGCCTGTTTTCTGGGAAAGAGACAGCGGGGTTGGGCTCAGGAGTGTCCCTGGGCTTGGCTGGGCAGTGCCCCCTGCTCCCAGAAGAGCCTGTCCGGGAGCCCAAGGAGCAGCTGGACTCCTGGAAGGAGGGCTCAGTGTCCCGCGGTCCAAGCTTGCTCCGCTCAGCACTCGGCGTGTCAGGAGATGTTGGGAGAGTGGAATGGGGCCTTGGAGCTGATGTGCGCGTTAATGTGACTAAACAAGGTTAACAGGAGACAAAAACCCTCTTCAGACTACGCTTCCACTCCCATAAAAGGGATAGTTTATATAAAGCCACGGCGGGTGGAGACAGCTCCAAAGACTTATTGCGAGCGGGGCCCAGCGAGGCGGTTTCTCATAAAACAATGCTAGTGAGAGGCTTTTAAGTGGCCAAGACAGTCACTACTACAGATCCTTCAGCCTTCGAGTGACCATGGGCAACTCGCTGCTGCACCTCTGGGCTTCGGTTTCCCTTTCAGCATCAGGAGGGGGGTTTGGACAAGGTGCTCTCCTAGGTCCCGCTTGGTTCTATTTATGATTTAGATCCGTAAAGAGATTTCCAGAAGCTTTCTGGCTGGCCCAGCACACGCCCATGACTGCACAGAGAGGCTGTGGAGGCTCTTCTTCCCCGATGCTCACTCAGGCATCCCAAAGGAGCACCCAGGCAAAGTAAAAGGCAGCGGCAATGTGATTTCCCAAGGCTGGGCACCACAGTCAATTCCCAAGGGAACAGAACAGAGATCAAGCGACACACTGCACTGGGTTAACCCGCTGCCCAAGACCTCTTCAAAGTGTTGAAATGCAAGGAGACTACCCTGAGCATGAAGGTGGCCCCGACCAAAGCCATGGTATATTCAGTGGCCTCACAGGTATGTGAGAGTTGGACATTGAGTAAGGAAGACCGAAGAAGAGTCAGTACATTTGAATGATGATCCTGGCAAAGGATATCGAAAGTACCATAGACTGCCGAAATAACACGCAAATCTGTCCTGGAAGAAGTACAGCGAGAGAGCTCCTTAGAAGCAAGGATGGTGAGACTCAGTCGCACGTACTTGGAACACATTTTCAGGAGAGACCAGTCCCTGGAGAAGGACAAGTGGAGGGTCCGCAAAAAAGAGGCAGTCCCTCCACGAGATGGCCTGACACCGTGGCTGCCACAATGGGCTCAGACTTAAGAACACTGGTGAGGACGGCGCAGGACTGGGCAGTGGCTCCTTTTGTTGTACATAAGGTCCCTGTGAGTCGGAACCAACTGGACGCATGGCATCTAGCTGCAGCGGCAGGCCCCTTAGGGGCCTGGGGCAGAATCCCTCTGGACAGTGCCAGCACTTGCGAGGTCTGTCCTCTGCACTGTAAAATCTCTGCCAAGCACAGGATTTGCGTAGAGAAACCTCTGCAATGCACAGCCGTGTCTGCTGCTCACCCTCAAAGTTCCTCATGCTTTTGTGAAGGTCGGTGGGAATGACACACATAGGCAATGACGCACAGAGCAGGCTGTGCAGCCTCTCAGCACACACCTGGTTTGCTCCTGTCATTCCCACTGGGCCGCAGCCCTGCTGGGAAAGCCATCTTGTGAAGGCTCAAACTTTTAGACTATCTGGCCAGCAGGCCTCTAGCTTCAGACTCTGTGTGTGTGTGTGTGTGTGTGTGTGTGTGTGTGTGTGGTTTGAGTAGAGACCTACCACTGGCACCCTCATGCTAATACATATTCGCAGTCTTCCTTATTCCACATCCAGCCATCACATGCATATAACGCGGCTGCAACGCCATGGCTGTGGTCCCTTTTCTACAGCTACACCACCTCGTCTCCTCGCAACAGATTTTCTTCATGCACCTTGACAGGCGTTCCACCTGGCTCCGTCCTCTGGCCGCCTACCCTCTCATACACACTCCTGCATGGTGTGGGTGCGTGTTTGGCCCTCTGCTGCCACAGGGAAGTGGCATGTCTGGGACAATGGGGTCACTAAGAGCAGAAGGTGAAGCAATAGCTACCTTCCTTCCAGCTTAACTGTGTCAGTCAGTCACTGTAACCTGCAGACTACTTGGCAGTGCTCCTTGCTTTCCTGGGAGGGGCTGCTCCCGAGACCCAGCTCTTCCCATAAGAACTCACCCTGGCCTCAAGCAAGAGGTGGCCACAGCTGCCCTCCTGATAAACCAGGCTATTTCTTCATCAGCCACATGACCCATTATCCCACACATATTGCCTTGCTCTGAGCCCAGAGTTTCTACACTTGGTAGGTCCATGCCCAGCAAGGGACGCGTGATTACTGTATGGCCTGGTGTGAGTCACTTCCTCTCTCTGGGCCTCAGGGTCTTGAGGTGATTGGACTAGAAGATTCTGAGCTCCTGCTGCTCGGGTCTTCTCTGGTCCCACAAATGCACAACAGTAAGCAACGCCTTGTGAGACCCCAGATTCCCTCAGGCTGGGCTGCGGCTGCCTGGGACTACCGTCTACCCTTGCACGGTGCAGAGCGATGGTGCCTTTCCTTCCTCTTGTCTCTTAGCAAGATCCCTGCTGTGAGGAGGCCAGTGTGTGGGAGAGGCCTCAGAGGTGCTTGATAAGAATCAGTAGAGGGATCCGCATCAGAATTCAATCTTGGGGAATCAATTTATGAAAGAGGGCTTGGTAAGGCAGCTACTTGCTGGAATGGAAAACAGAGCACATCCCTGTGTTCCAGGTTTCCCGTCTCGTGCCTTTGAGCTGAAGTTGTTTCCTCTTTACTAACCAAGACTGCTGGAAAATGTTGGACGACTGAGGTCGCCCGGCTGCCATTCTCATGTCCAATTCTCATCTGCGTCAGCCTCTTCTTTCCCGAGGGTGGTGCCAAGGTTGGGCTCCTGAGCGCCTGGGTTCCAGTGTCCGCACTAGCCCCTCCCGTTCTCCCGAGAGCCATCGAGGGTCACCCACCATCCTGGCTTGCTCAGGTCTTTCAGTGCTGAAACCAGGACAGTAGTCCCTTGCAAACGGGGCCAAGCTGGTCATTCTAGAAGCGGAGACCCTTCACAGGCCCCCAGGATATGCCAGTGGTCCCCTGAGAACTACATCGTATCCAGAGGTGCCGGTGGAGAGAGCGAGACTGAGTCAAGAGCTCACTTCTCTAGGCTCTGAGGACAGAGCCGGCAGTTTGCACGCAGGAGCCGTGTTACACGCTTCTCCACTGCCTGGACTTTTACAAGGTCTAACAGAAACCCCAAAGAGTCCTCCCCTTTCAGATGCCAACTCACGGCGACCCTACGCAAGGGTTCTTCGATGGTAAATTTTTATAGGAGTGGACAGCCTCATCTTTCTCCCGTGGAGCAGCTAGTGGGTTTGAACCACAGATGATGCGGTCAGCAGCCCGAAGCTCACCCACCCCTACCCCACCTCTTTATGGACGTTTGTGCACGAGGCTCTGTCTCCATAGTACAGTCAGCCCTCAAACAACACGGTTCCAAACACCATGTCCTGGCAATCATCTCCCTCCCAGCAGCTCGCCTCCGGGAAATTGCGTCTTGTGCCAGAGTGGCATTCTTCTGTCCTCCCGCGGTTTCCAGGGTGCCTGGTGGTGCCCGCACCACCACAGGCCCCACCCAGAGCGCCACGGGCGGTGCTGGTAGTGCTCCCAGAGCAGAGGGTGGTGTGATGTGTGCTCTGTGGTGAGGAGCCGCGCTGCGGGTGCCGCCACCCTGAGGGACCCGGGTCCAGAGAGTGAGCTGTGGTCCATAAAGAAGAGGGAGTCCACAGAGCCATCTGGGCAGTGGATGCCAGCAGGCTTCAAGCCGTGTCCTTTTGGGGGGAAATACCTTTTTTTTGGTCTCATATTTTTAAATGCTGCTTTTCTGTGGGCCTTTATGGTAAGCGCCGGTTTATGTAATTGGTAAGACTTCCAATCAACAGCAGGCCAGCCGTATGTAACATCCTGGGGAATCCAATGTTCGACCTGAGTTTTCAACTGCGCGGGGAGTCGGCATCCCTCACCGCCATTCTGTCCAAGGATCCCCTGTCCTTCCTCCTCCCAGGACGTTGCATGGACGTCACTACCCCAGCGAAGAGCCTTCTCTCTCTCATGCAGCTGGAGCGAGGACTGGGCACCTGTGCCTGCCCTGCCCTCTCCCACCAGCACACGCCACCCCGCTGCTCTCCCACTCCCCTCCTGGAAGGCGCAGCCCCTGGAGCCGGTGGGGCCAGCGTCCCCAAGGAAGCGATGTCACACCAAGGGGGCCAGAGGCGGCTGCGCTGTTGCCGGTGAAAACCGGGCTTTAGGGACAGCACACATGCGCACAGTAGGGTCTGGGTCTCGACACTACTTTTGGGTGCACGTTTGGGAAACCCGACTGCTGTTCTTTGGGGGGGAGTCACTTCCAAGGCCTGCCACCTGCATTTCAGAGTGGAATTCAGGCCCCTTCTCTGGGTTCTACCCTTTCTTTCTACGTCCACGTCTAGGACATCCGTCATCAATAGCACTGTAGGCAATAGGAAGACAATCAGTGACAAACATCAGCGTCTTCTCTCTCTGTCCGTTCCCTTGGGCTTTGGTGCCATCTTGGCTTGGGTCTGTCTGCACACATTCCGCTTCTCCCAGGAGTCTGAGGTAATCAGGCTGCCCTGTAACCCACAGCAAGACTCCCTCAAGCAAAAGCCCTGGATCAGTGGTTCTCAACCCTCCTCATGCCACAACCCATTAACACAGTTCCTCGTGTTGTGGTGACCCCCAACCATAAAACTATTTTTTGTTTCTACTTCATAACTGTAGTTTTGCTAATGTTATGAATCGGGGGACCCCTGTGAAAGATTTATTCAGCCCCCAAAGGGGTCAAGACCCACAGGTTGAGAACCACTGCCTTAGATCAAGCTCCGAGGACCGCTCCACCCCCTCCAGAGTTACCCTACTCTCTCCAGACACCTAGGGGGCCACAGGATCATAGTACAGCCAACCTCTGATTTTGTGGACCCCTCTTTGATGGAAAGAACCTTATGAGCCCTAACAGTACCAGGGTCACTGGGAGCCAGATCAACTCAATGTTAGGGGCTTCGTTTTGCTTCCTTGCAGCGGAGGTTGCCCTGGTAGTATAGTGGGGTACACATTGGGCTGCCAACTTCAAGGTTGGTGGTTTAAGCCCATCAGCTTGCTCCTCAGGATTTCCAGGCCTACCCCTCCTACAGGGTCGCTATGTGTTGGCATGGGACTCAACAGCAGTGCGTTTGGCAGGTGTTCCAACTCTCACCTTGCACTTGAGAGAGACATGGAGCCCCACCTAAGCTTCCCACAGGAGTCAACCAAGAACATCTCCCACTGTGCAGGAGCTCCCCTGTACCCACCTGTGGCACGTGCACAGGATGGTGGGGCCTTCCCCCCCCACCTGAGACCCTCAGACACCTCAGCTCCCTCTCTCAACCTTTGCATGAAGTTGGGCTTTTCGGGGGAAGCTTGGTTATCACCCTGTGTGGCACATTACAAGCAAATTACCTGCTGCCCCTGTACCAGTGATCTCCTCTCTGCTGCCACGTAAACCCCACACTAAGCTCACTGCCATCGAGTTGATCCCAACGCAGGGTGACCCGCGTGCCTCGGGAGAGCTGCCCTGTGGCCTTCGAAGCCCGCGCGACTCCTTACAGGAGCAGAAAGCCTCATCTCTCTCCTACAGAGCGGTCGGTGGTTTTGAACTGCTGACCTTATGGTGAGCAGCCCAGTGGGTAACCACCATGCCATCAGGGCTTCCTTTTTTGTCAAAGGAAAGGCCTACGTGCCCTGCAAGCCCCCGACTCCCCAGCTCCAAGGCTTCGTCTGCTCCTACCTAGCCTTCAAACAGGCTGCCCTGTGGGTTTCTGAGGCTGCACACCACCCATCATGCTGCCATCCCCGCTTCTCTGTGTTCTAACCCATGTCCCGTGCCCAGCCCTCCCCTGCCAGCAAGCCCTCATGACACCCGACTCCGGCGGGACAGGCTCCATCTCCCTCCACTCTCATATATGGTCATGCAGAGCTATACTGCCTGCCTGCCTATATTCCTGGCGTGCGTTCTTCCCTTTTATGTCTCTGCTCCAGCAGCCCTTTGTGACACTACATTCCTTGAGTATGGGAACCACGTACCCCACTGCAGCCCGGCATGGGAAAGCGGTCACCACGCTACAAAAACAACGTGACAAGAAAAGCCAAACAGACGACGGCGGTGCTAACAACTCCGCTTTGCTTTGGCTGAGCCTTTTATCCCCGTTATCAAAGACCGTTTCCTGCTGTGGTTAAGACTGTGTGCTTGGGAGCCGGTCCTGGGCCAGCCCTTCATACATGACACTCTCATCTCTGCCCGCTGGCTCTGTGCTGGGCAGTGTCTACATACGGGCCACTGAAGATGGCCTTGTTTCGTTCTCACGACAGTGCTTGAGGTGGGCACCATTCTTAGCCCCACTTCCAGAGGTGACAGTAAAGGCCCAGCGGGGAGAAGTCACAGACCAGGGACACATAGCTAGTAATGCCTGTGTTAGAGGGTAAGCGACCGGTGCTGGCTTTTCCTGGTTGCAGGTCACCGGGTCTTTTTTCAGAGGCCCCATCCATCGGATGGGAACCTCTGACTTTCAGGCCAGCAGTCAGGGTCATTAACCGTCTGTACTGCCTGGGCCCTCCCCAGGTTTCTTTCTTGGCCTCCCCTTTCATCATAAAGCAATGTCAGAGCATCAGCTCACCTGAAAGGACAGCCATTCTCCAGGTGTGACGAATAAGCCTACAGGTGCCATCGCTCACTCCCACCATGAAGGCAGGAAACGCTGGGGGTGTGAGCCAGATAGGGCTGGGCAGCCTGAGGCCTCCCTCCTGGTGGTCCCTCTGGGCCTAAGCTAAACAGGGCTGCAGAGATGGTTGGAGCGAAGAAACCCATCCCCCCTGGGGCAATGCTGGGGCCAGTAAGAGGGCCGAGCACATCCCCACACCACACCGACCTAAGGGGTCTAAATTGGTCCCAGACGACTTCAGAAATAAATGGAAACTTTCCTGGGAAAGATCAGGGAAAAGGCCTGGCTGCCCGCAGTACCTGCCATTTCCTCCGGGCCATGTACTTCTTCATGCGGTCCTTGGACAGCTTCTTGGCCTCCATAGTCTTGGTGTCTTTCATTAGCCACGGGTGCTGCAGGCACTGCGTACAGTCCAGGCGAGTTCTGACGGGGGCAGAGGTCAGAGGGTTACTGAGCAGGAGGGCACCTCAGCGACCAGAGCAGATGTGGGCAGTCCCCTGTCTCCCTCACACAGCAGAGCACCCCACTTTCAGGCCACCCGCCATCCCACGGGGGCACTGCACTTTCAGCGCCTCCTCCATGGTGTGACCACCAGGGAAGCAACTGATGACCCATGACCTGTGGGTCCGTGAGGCCTGGGATGGGTCTAGGTCAAAGGGCTGATGTGTCTGGAGACAGCTGACCTGTGCAGGCTGAGCACAGCCCTTCGATCCTAGTGGGCTTTGGAGCCCCGTGGCCTACATCCTTCTGTCCATCTATCTGGGAGAGTGGAGCGTGCGGGACCTCTGAGAATCATATAAGTCCATGACTTATCGTGCGTGTGGCGGAACACCGGGTTTTTCCTGTTTGAGGGATTTCCCCCACACAGCCCATCAACGATAACCACTTTGGAACTACACGGACACATTTAATCTTTCTGAAAGCCCCAGGCATCTAGAGCTATTTCCAGATCAGTATCAGAAACCTCCGTTGTACGACACTAGGAAAGCCCAAAGCGAATGGGCCCCCAAAACTGATGGGGGTGGGGGTGGCGGGGGAGTGTAACAGATCTTTAGCTATAGGAGCTAGGGCCGATTGTGATTTTCCTGTGTTTTGCAAATTGCCTCCAGTTTCATAATGGAGAGAGATTACAAAACGCAGTTAGGAGGAGGTATTTGAGGGAAGCATTGGGGGTTGGGGGTGGGGGTGGTGTTCAAGCGGTTTGATTAAGATCCGTTCTTTCGGGTGAGTCCATGTGGCAAAGACAGAAGGACTCCCCACAGCGCCTGGATGGCGCCAAGGGGGAACGGGGTGGGTGCGCCATGCCATTTGCCAAATCCTCCTGAAGCAAAGTTCTGTTGACAGAAACCAGAGTGTTCAGGAGGGAGGTTCCCGGCTCTGTGAGGCTCCCTGTCACAGGGCTGAGACGGCCTCCATGTCCTGCCCCCTCCTGCTCAGGCACACTGCCCGGTTCACCTCCCCCACCTCCTCTGACAAGCCTCCCAGCTGCTGCCCATTGCCAAGTACAACCCAGGCTCCCAGGGCCCCTGCTTCAGCAAAGAATGGAACATGAAACCACGGCCGCTGCGTCCACTGACTGGCCATGACCCCATAGGGCAGGGGAGAATGGCCCTGCGCTTTTCCATGGCGGAAAAGTTTTACAATGAGGCAGCCTCATTGTTCCCCCCACAGAGCTGCTGGTGGGTTTGAACTGCTGCTACAAACATTGGCAACAGTGAAAGGTCTCTGAATGCACAGCGACCAGAATTGAATTCAAAACCAGACGCATCACACACCTGAGGTGTGGTGAATTTCTTGGGCAGCAAGGGGCCGTGCGTGGGAAACGTTTAAAAAGCCCCGCACTACGCCCCCAATGGGGCAGTTCTACTCTGTCCTTCAGGGACGCTGTGGGTTAGAACTGAGTCAGGGGCAGTGGGTTTTCCAGTGGAGGGGCCAGACAGGCCAGCGACTCTCACCTGACAGCCCCCGCCCCCTTCCCCTGGGACAGCGGCCTTCACATCCCCATGCCCTCTCACCCTCTTTAACTGAGCGGATCCCCTCATCAGTCATTCAGCCAGCTCACCACACCCCAGGCCCACCTCTGCGCTGGGCCCCCCTACAGCCCTGTGCCCCTCACTGAGACCTCTCTGGGCCCTCCTGGGCCACCTATGCACGTGCACACACCACTGTTAGATGCATTCCATTCTGCCTCTGACCAGATGGGCGGCTCTAGGCGGCCCCAGAGCACAGAGACGGTGGGCTCAATCCAGTGCCCAGGGAACGCAGCCTAACCCTGCTCTTGTTCACACAGGTGGCTCTGAAACCATTTCGGCTTGAGAAAATACTGTGCCTGGCACTCGGGTGGGTGGCTGGAGCCCGTGAAGAGGTGCTAATTCAGCCTCATCACCTGCTGAGGAGCTTCTTCCTCAGCCACCCTCAGGGGCCCCGAGGAGGGCAGGCTTTGACAAGCCACCATCATGCACACCAAACAACAGGTGTTGTTGGTGGAGCTGCGGTAGCAGTCTAGTGTGGCTCTATGTGCTGGGAGGATTGCTGCCCCGAGAGGCCAGGATGGTGTCTACTCAGGGACCCTCGGCCAGGAGGATGTTTACGCCCCTCCTTCCCCAGCCCCACGTGGTCCTTCTCAATGCCATGACAGATGGGGACAACCCACGCCTCCCGAGACACCACCCCAGGAGTGGGGAAACGGGAAGGGATGAAGGCTCGGCCAGTTACTTCATATCTTTCTTCAGCAAGCTGCTGATAAAATCCTTGGCATCGTCGGAGATCTCATCGAACGCCTCGTCGTCGAAGTCCCAGGTGGCTGAGGTGACGTTGGCTAAGGTTTCATTGTCATTGTCACCCATGAAAGGGGACAGTCCACTGACCCTGGGGAGAGAAGAGCCGGAGAGCAAAGCATGGGTGACTGAGTGAGGGCCCCTGGTTGAATGAAAATGATGTGACTCCTCGGACGTCCTGGAGGCCCGGGGTCTCCTCTCCCTGCACTTGTGTGGGGTCTCCTATCTGGTGACACCAGGGGCCTGTGAGGCCTGAGGGGAAGGCACGTGGCGTGCCCACCTTCACCATGCAGTTACCTACCATGCTATCGGGGCTTGTTGCTATTGCGTCGACCCGGCTTGTGTCAGAGGGGAACGGGGCTACACGAGGCTTTCTCTCAGCAGTGGCCTTTCCTCTGAGGGAACCTCGGGTGGATGTGCACCTCCAACTTGGCGATTAGCAGACAGGCACGTGAGGTGTTTGCACCATCCAGAGATTCCACATCATGCAGTGTAGGGCAGGTGAGGCCCTGGCCCGTCCTTGCCTTCTGGTCTTCACCATCCCAACTAGAAACTTGCCCCACACAGAGCCCCCTGCACGGAGATTTCCACTGGGAACACGTCTCCGCATCCCTGTAATCCCACCATCACTGGGAGCTAAGAAAGGGGAGAGGAGCTATCACTGGTCCATCAGCCCCCACCCTCTCGTCCACCTGCCACCTTGCTACATGTCAGCACCATGAGGGCCCAGCCCAGCAGGGATGCCCACAAGGGTACATTGAATGGACAGACTGACCGGGAAGCAGCAGCGAAGGCTTGGCTCCCCATCTGCACATGAGTGAGGCTTTGATGCCAAGCCAGAAAGTGTCCCCAGGAGGTATCATAATCAATGGAGAGGCCACAGCTTCCCCAGGTGACCCTGGCCCATTCCCCTACTCTCTCTTCTTTTCCTCTTTGGTAAAATGAGGGACCACAATTTAACTCACCACTACCACCACCACTACCATCACCATCATCACCACCATCATTGTGATGGCAGCCAACGTTCACCAAACATTTAATACTTGCCAGGTACTGGGCAATGAGTTTAAAAAGAATGAATGCATTTACTCTTAACCCCAC
This sequence comes from Echinops telfairi, assembly GCF_000313985.2. Lineage (NCBI taxonomy): Eukaryota > Metazoa > Chordata > Mammalia > Afrosoricida > Tenrecidae > Echinops > Echinops telfairi. The sequence goes on from NW_022103914.1 coordinate 2,061,273, forward strand.
CCTACAATGTTTCACTTACTGCCACAGAATTGGTCCTGTCTCCCAGTGACCCGATAGGACAGGGTAGAACAGACCCCTGTGGGTTTCGGAGACTAAATCCTTCCGGGAGTAGAGAGGGTCAGCTTTCTCTCAAACGGCTGATCTTGTGGTGAGCAGCCCAATGCGTGCTGCACAGGCTGGTTCTCTCTCAGGACAGTGTTTTATAGATGAGGAAACTGAGGCACAGAGTGGGCTGAGTGATCTGCCCAAGGGGTCCCAGCCAATGAGCGCTGGACCCCGGTGCCTGACTCAAGAACCTAGGCCCTAAACAGCCACATCTGACTCACATGTCTATGGAAATGGATTCAATTGTGGCACCGGAGTGCCGGCCCGGGCCTGGCCCCCAGTGAGGAGCCTGGTCTCGGGCCCCGGACAGGACAGACCCAGGTTCTACTGGGTCTCCTCCACGGCCTCTCCCCATGGGAGCTCCCAGATGACTCATTTTAGCAGGAGCTGAAGCCAAGTGTTATTTGGCAGGTAACGGGTTCTTGGATCTCAAAGCACCCTGGAACAGATTCCTGGCTTCCTGCCTTACCTCTCACCTCTGTTTACCTCACCTTCAGGTCAGCCATCTGCCCTGACTCACCTTCACAGGGTAGGCTTTGTGAGTGGGCGACCTCGGCCCGAGACCCACCTTTAGGTCACTGGTCTGCCATTGCCATCTTGAAATGCAGATGGGCCTTTGAAGGAGTAGACTTTTCAATTTACACTAAGCCCCACAATGATGCCGCTGGTCCTGCCCTGGCCCCGCCTGAGCCCCGGGAGATGGATCTGGGTCTCTCCTGCCATCAGCTTCCCCATCTAAGGCTTCGCTAGCCCCTTCCCTCTAGTCCTCGTGGCCCATTGCCATCGACAAGGACAAACCCTTCTAATGCTCTTTGGTACTTGAATTATTTTACCCTACCCCACTCTGCTGTGTTGCTGTCCAGAGGGTTTTCAGTGGGCAGCCCTATTCTTCCTTCATAGCCTGGGTGCTCCGCCGAAGCCTGCCCGCTGTGGGTGACCCGGCTGATGTTGGAAATGCCAGGGACAGAGCTTCCAGCAGGACAGCAACACACACGTCACCAGGGTGTGAACAACACAAGAGCAATTCTGAGGACGGCGCGGACAGGGCCGTGTTGTGTTCTGCTGTCCATAAGGCCGCCATGAGCCGGAACAGACGGGGTGGAACCTGACAATAGCAGCCACCGCGCAGTAAGGTTTCTGAGCACGGCACTGCTCAGGAAGCTCGTTTTCTTAGAGCGAGGCAGCACTGAGTTCTGAGAAGGCGTGGCGATAACCACTCCGAGCCTCACCCCAGAGGGAAGGGCTGCAAATGACCAATCCCTCAGTCGTTGGATGATGTTCAGTTCCTTTTTCCCTCTGGGCCTGGGTTCCTCTTTTCTGCACCAATCCCTCCAGCCTTCGCAAGTCCCCAAGGGCAGCCTGACTCCTGCTTGTCAGCTCCATGCCTCCTTTGTCTTTCTGTGACCCAGACCTACCGCCACTCAGTCACCCCGACTCCTAGCGTCCTCCACGGGGTCTCCCATGCTGTAAAAATACGAGAGAGGACGGCCTCATCTTTTTCCCAAGGCACAGTTTCAACCGATGACCTTGTAGTTATCAGCCCAATGTTTATCCCTCAGTGCCACCAGGGTTCCTTATTGACTTCACTGCTATCGAATCAATTCCAATTCATAGTGACCCCATAGGGCAGAGAACAAGCATCCCTTTGGGTTTCTGAGGCTGTAAATCTTTATGGGTACCAAAGGCCTCATCTTTCTCTCAAGGAATCAATGGGGGGTTTGAACTGCTGACCTTGTGGTTCCCAGGCCTGCGTGCAACCTAGGACACCACCAGGACTCCTGACTCTTGGTGAGGAAAGTCCTGCAGCACTCCCCAAAGCGAACCACCCTCTGTGGAATGCTGCTAGGTTCTCCTTCAGCAAACCTCCTTTCCTAATTTGGAGCTGAAATCCTGCACAGATAGGTTGTCATCTCTGCAATGTTAAGGGAGAGCCTCCTCCCTGGCAATTCCAGCCTTCTGAAACAACCCCCTCACCCTGACTGGCTCCCAGCCCGCCCCAGCTCCTCAGCAGGCTCCAGATTAAAGAGCCTGCCTTCTGTAAAATGAAGCCCGGCTTGTCGATGTAACGAGGTGAGCGTGCAAAATACCACAATGCTGCTCCGAGCGGTAGGATTCTCACCTACATAGGAGTATGTACATGCACCAAAGCTGTTGCTAGGATGTGCCTAAGGGGCACATGTCTTTTCACACCCAAAAAGTTATCATTGGTCAAAACACAAAAGTACAGGAGTATTACAAAAGCAACGGTGTGCCCTCTTCCTAGTCTGCCCCCGTGTATAACTGATGGACGGGTTCAGCTGGTTTCCCGAGATGGCAGGCAGCGCCACCTGCACACTCTCTTACTTGGACTTGCGCAAGTACGCCTAGGGTCTCTCAATCACTGCCGGCAATCAGATGTTCGCCTCTGTGTGCATCCATCACAAAGGTCAGGGCTATGGTGTTCCAATGTTGAAACTCTGTATCTCTCCTTAGGATAAAACTTCTCAGGGCAGAAGGGCAGGTGAGAGGAGGGTGCAGAAAGGCCCGCCTCCTGGTGTTGGGGGTTGGGTGGGTGTTGCAAGAGTGGCCAGCCAAGGGGAACGCACGCTGGTAAGTATGACTACTGAGGGGGTCCCCACTCTCTACTGCCGACTCACAGCCACCCGACAGGTCAGTGCAGAAGTGTCCCGCAGGGTTTCAGAGGCTGTAAATCTTTACCAGAGCCTCACCTTTAACAGCCTCGTCACTCTCTCTCTCCGAGCACCAGCTGGGTTTGAACCGCTGTTTTTATGGCTGGCAGCCTACTGGTGTAGCCTGTGATGCCACCCGGACCCTGGACCCTGGTGGCTAGGAAAGGGCGGGTGCCCCTGTGACCCAGCTGAATTGCCAGTTCTCCCTGCCTGGCAGGTGGGGAGACAGAGACAGGGTGGGGCAGTGCCCACAGGAAGAGCCAAGAGCCCAGCGTCCCTTTGTGCCGTGGCCCAGAAAGCAGCAGCCTGGGCCGAATCACAGCCCATCGCTCTGGTGGCACTCTCCGGTCAGTATTGGGGCTGTTAACCACAAGATCGAGGGTTCAAACCCACCAGCTGCTCCTTGAGAGAAAGATGAGGCTGTCTGTTCCTGTAGCAATGTTCAGCCTTGGAAACTCTAGGCAGGGACACCATGACTTGACATCTCCTCCGTGGCTGTGGGGATAGTTCTCTTGTTTGTTTGTTTCACTCCCTGGTGAACAAACCGGGAAAGCGGGGGCAGGGCCTGACATGCAGCAGTGGGTGGAGGTTCCAGGAGCTGGGGTGAGGCTGCCCAAGCCCTCCAAAGAGCCTTCGATCCAAACCTGGGTCTGAGCAGCTGACTGATGCCTGGGCATTGGGCCTCCGCTCCCAGGGAAGGGACCTTCTCTACCAAAGTCAGACCAAGCTGGGGCGGCAGACCGCCTGGCCCAGGCAGTGTTAACTAAAGAGGGTGTGCTGACTAATGAGGAGATAGGGCACCCCTTCTCCGTGCTCTACCTCCAACTCCCAGCCCTGAGGCCTCAGAAGGGCGGGCTGGAGTTGGGGTGGAGCGGGTGGTGCCTCTGGGACCAGACTCAGAACAGGGCAGAGGGCGTTGTGAGGCAGCTGGGGAATCACTTCTGGGGTGCTGCCAGCTGCTTGGCCTGAACTCGGCAGCAGGCACTTGCCAGAAGCCATCGTTGGCTCTAACCTCGGTCCTTGGCAGCTCGCACTTTGCTGAGAGAGCAGAAGCTTGGGAGCGTACTCCCAGCCCCAACCCCAGAGCTGGCCTGGCAGCGTCCCAGCAGGCCGAGCGGCCCCCAGTGGAGAGGCCAGGCACCAGGACTCTGCGCTGGGCTGGCCCAGGGCTGGACTGCCTGGTCCTCAGCCCCTGGCCGTCTCCTGGCCCCCCTGGCCTCACATCTCAGGCTGGTGCTGTTTGTCAAAATCGGTTCCTCTCCTGTTTCAAAAGTACTTCCCTGTTTCTTGCTGCTATTAGCTGCCAACGTGATCGAGTACACCATGTAACGTTTCCCCAGGACTACACGCCACCAACTGACTTGATTTTGACGTCAGAATAACGTGCTCTTAGGATGCGGTGATCCTGGGTCTAGGTCTTATAAACAGAATGCTCAGGTCCAAGTGCACTGCCCCTGTGAGTTTCAGAGACTGTCGCTCTTCTTGGGAGTAGAAAGCCCCGTCTTTCTCCCAAGGTGGTTTCAAACTGAGGACCTGGCGGTCAGAAGCTCACCGTGTAACCACTACGCCAGCTGTTGACTAAGAGACAGGTGCCAGAATATTGCGATAGCCCCCACCGGAAACCGCCCCACAGCTCTGCAAGGCCGACTGCATAACCACCTTGGGCTGCAGTCAGTCAGGAGCCCCTGAGTGGTGCAAATGGCTCTCATGCTCTACCACTAGCCTAATGGTTAGAGGTTCCAGTCCACCCAGAGGCGCTGCGGAAGAAAGGCCTGGTCACCTGCCACAGCTGCATCGACCAGGTGCAACACCATTCCACTCTGACCCATGTGGCGCTGGCCTGTATCAGGATCCGGGGCAGCAGCTGTTTTGCTGCCCAGGTAACTCTGAAAATACATCCCCTTCAACTCCTCGCAAGAAGACCAACAGACGCGTCTCACAAATGGCCTTGGCCAGAGCAGCCGAGCACGCCTTCTGGCCTGATTTAATTCATGTCCTGTCCAGGGGGATCAGGACGGACGATGGCCTTAGTTCTGAGCAGGGCCAGCTTTCCTCTGGCTGGGGCTGGGCAGGAGAGTGACCAGGGAGGGGTGGCAGGAGGGTTGCTGGGCTGTGGTGGGACTTGGTTTCTTCTTCCTCTTTAATAGACGGCGGTAAAACATATATAACTAGAGTTTTCCACTGTGACCATTTTTAAGTGCATGGTTCGGGGCCGCCCATTACATCCCCATGCTATGCTTGCTGTGTAACCTTCAGGGCTATCTAGTCCCCAAGCGCAGTTTCCTGGTCTGGGTTTAGGGCCTGAGGTGCGTTCCCACTGCCATCGACTCGGCATTCCGGTCACTGCTCTGTCCTGGCTTGTCCAGCTGTCCCGGTTTTAACACAGGAAGTCCTGTATCCGGGAAACCCCTCAGTCTGGGGCAAACTGGGGCGGTCAGTCACCCTGCCAGCTCTGTGGGGCCTGGGCAGCGTCCTCTGCCAGCCCCAGTCACCTCAGTGCCAAACATAATCCAGTCTCTGCCAGGAGCCCCTCACCAGCTTGTCCGAGGACCATGTGCAACCCCGCTCAGGAACGCTTGCCTGCAAGGGCGGGGGACAGGCTGAAGAACAAATGCATGAAGGCCAGCCTCCTGGACGACTGGGGAGGGAGGGGGGGGTGGGCCAGCACAGGAGGCTGGGTCGGAGCGAGCTGCCCGAGGCCGCACCTTAGAGTCCAGAGATGCAGTGTGGGCGCCATCCAGGCCTGAGTACCCGGACCGCCCTGCTGGACCCACTCTCGCCAAGTGAGCCCTGAGTTCTGACCTCCCTGCCCTGCGGTGGGGGCTGAGGTTGGCCCCAGGCAGGGAGCAAGAGGACCTGTGACCCTGGTCAACTGAGGGCGGCCAGTAGGAGACAGTGAAAAGCCTCAGGCATAAACCTCACTAGGGGGTCTGCTGAAGCCTTTTAAACCAGCCCCCAACCCCAGCCGGACCCCAGAACCACCCAGCCTCTTGTCACAGGCCACGCTGAAGACATCAGGGGACCGAGAAAGGTTTCTTAGAGGTCAACCTTATGCTTTTTATGAGGAAGCCCAGCTCAAGCCAAACCAGAAAAGAACCAGTGAACCAGCACAGCGTTCCCTGTATTGCTCCACAAGGCAGAGTGACTTGCTAGACAAGTGGAGGGGCCGCCTCTGCACTAGGTGCCTGCTGGGGATCGACTAGCCAGTGAGACGCCACCAAGAAGGCCTCACTCTGGTGTGGGTCCCGGGGCAGCCTGGAACCCATTGGCAATGCGGCTCTCGGGGGGACCCCCGCCCCTCTGCAGCAGAGCCTGCAGTTTCAGGAGGCCTCCAGCTGACTCCTGCACCTCCATGCCGGGGAGGAGGGGTCCGGGTAACAGGTCTCCTTCTTCCTCTCCACTGCTGGTCAGCCCTGACTGCACACTTTTAATGGCTTCTGCTTCTGCCCTTGTCATCACAGCCGAAACCCCGGCTGGGCCACAACCCACACACTCTTCAAGGCAAGAGGAGAAGCAGGGCCAGCCTGTGGGACCCTGTGCTGCCACTGAGGACAGGGATGCTGCCCCGAGGGGGCGAGCCTGGGCCCTCCCCGCTCGCGGTGCCCCCTCAGGGAGATCACAAGGCCCGCCCCCCACGGGACTGCATGCTCTCATGCCGAAGGCCCTGCTGGCCAGCACGGTGTGCCAGCAGCCCAGTGGGCATTTCAGCATGTGGAACTACTTCCCCACAGAGAGGCAGCGCACAGGGGCGGGGGGGTGGCTGCCACCCTCCTGATGCTAGAGCAGGGCTCCTGCTGTCACCCGCCTGCCCCGGCCTGAATGTCAGGACCACTTGGAATGAGGGCCCTCCTCCCCACTGACCCACCTCCTCACCGGAGATCAAGCCCAGACTCACAGGATATAGCAGATGACTCCGATGCTCCACATGTCTGTGGCGTAGCCAATGGGCTCGTAGTTGATCACTTCCGGGGCCACGAACTCAGGGGTGCCAAAGAGGACCTTCAGAGACCCCGCGTTCTCTGCAACCGGGATCGAGACGGTTAACGGCTGAACACCTGGGAACCAGCCCCAGGGAGCAGCCCGCGCAAGCAGAGGCCCTGCCCCCAGGCCTGCCACTGGCCGCCACTGCAGGACAAGAGCCCAGCATCTGTCCTCATCACCAGGGAAGCGAGTCAGTGGGGTGGGGAGGAGGAGGCAAGGCTGGCTTTGTCAAAAGCCCTGGCCTCCGGTGTGCTTTTGTGTGTGTGTCTTTCCCCTCCGTTGCCCAGGGCAGACACCAGGACTGATTACTAACCCACATCTCTCTAACAATCCCAGACCAGTGACTTTGGCCTGCCGTCCGGGCTCCCTGTTTCCGGTGGATGCTCCTGTTTCACGCCCTTAGGCCTGATGCCCAGGCTACAGGAAGTGAGTTCCCACCCAGGTCAGAGAACCCAGCTGCCTGGCTCCTGGGCCAGGTCCTTCGACAGCACAAGTAAAGTTGGTGTTAGCACACCACTCATTCGTGGGTCCCAGTTCCTGGGCTCGCCAACCATGGGTGCCCAGAGCTGGTCTCAGCGGATGCCCCAAATGTTCTAAAACAAAGCCCTGTGAGGCAAACGCACTGCTCGGTTACACTTCAACCCACACCATGGCCAGGTGTCTGCACCCTGGGACACCACCCTCCCTGCACCACAGGAATCTGCGCATTGCAGTTTGGGGCTGTGAGTGCTCCCAGTGGCTCCGCCATCTCCTGAGGCTGTGGCCTGCCTGTCCACTTAGCTTGGTGGTGGGTACACTGCCACACACACCAGTCCTTGCCCCAGCCCACCCTTTCTTTCTGTAAGAGAAAGCAGCTCGTGGGGTGGGGCGTGGGGGGGG
>NW_022103914.1:2069681-2086494 GCF_000313985.2 Echinops telfairi
ACACACACACACACACACACACACACACACACACACACACACCCCACCCCCCAGACTGGCTGCCACCACGCTGCTGCCGGCTCAGAGAGGTGCCATGGGGCTGCCTGGCTTCCAGACTGCCATTCTTTATGGAAGTAGAGAGCCTCGCCTTTGTCCTGTGGAGTGGCCGATGGTTTAGAACTGGCGAGCCCGACGGGTCACCACCACACGGAAACCGCACAGTATGGTGCAGAGGTGAGGGGCCACCGTCGCTACGATGGGTTGACAAATACCCAACAGCAGGGGTTCTACTCCTGCAAACAGTTACAGCCTCAGACACTCCCAAGGGCCGGCCGGGCCGCCATGAGTCAGCATCGCCTTGATAGCAGTGAGGCTGATTTGGGGTGTGGTGTTTTCATTCATCGCGCACTGACCGCCCGGGCCTCATGCAATGCAGTGAGCCCCTGAAGCGACTGCGGTGTCACAAGTTGTCACCGCCGGCAGAGAAGGCGCGGAAGACCAGGGTGATGAGGCACAGCTACTAAGTGGCGGAAGCAGGGTTCGACCCTGAGCGGTCCCCCTGACCTCAGCATCGCACCTCCCTCTACTACGCTGTGTGGGGTGCAGCCTTACCCAGCCTCCTGGCCAGGCCGAAGTCGATGAGCTTGATGCTGGTGCCCGTCTTGTTGACACACATGATGTTCTCGGGTTTGAGGTCCAGGTGGACGATGCCCTGCCGGTGGATGTACTGCACCCCCTCTGAGATCTGCTTCATGTACTTGATGCACTCGCGCTCCGTCAGCTCGAAGTCCTCGTCAATGATGCGCTCAAACAGCTCACCCCCCGACACCCTGCGGGCCAGAAGAGAGGAGTGTGGGAAGCGGTCAGACCAGAGTCCTGGGGGCTGGGCTGGAAGCCCAGGGGATGCGAGTGGCAGGCCCACTGCAGCTTCACAAGTTCATGGGCAGGGACTCCCAGGTTGGTTCCCGTCTTTCTTCATGGGAGGAGGGCCAGGCCCAGGCAGCAGGGAAGCACCTATGCCGGGGTCATTTCAGAGATGGGCCTGGACTAGGACGTCCGGTAGGAGATCCAGGGAGGCTCTTTCCCCTCGATCTCATAGGCACATATGGGAATATTCTTATCCTTCCACTTGTGGTTTAGCTTCAGCCATCTGAAGCCGAACATGCTCACAGTACTCGTGAGCATTTAATCTGCATACCCAGGAAGAGAACTGTTAGGAGACCTCAAGACATTTTCTAAACATGAGTTATCTATAACCCACCCTACCTCCACTATCCACCTGTGTCGGTTTGCTGTGTTGCCACGACGTGTGTGTTGCTGTGATGCTGGAAGCCATCTGCCCAATGTTTCAAATACCAGCAGGGTTACTCACGGGGACAGGTTTCAGGGCAGCTTCCAGACTCAGAAAGAACAGGAAGAAAGGCCTGGCTGCCTTCACCCAATGCTAGGGAATGGGGTAAGGAGGCACTCAATGGGTCACAGCAGGACACTGTCCAGCACAGTGCCGCCAGAAGAGAGCCTGCTGGCATGGAAGGCACTGGAACACACAGTGGATTTCAGCACACCGACAGTGGGGTGGGCACGGTCCGAGCCATGTTTAGCTCTTGGAGGCAACTCGACAGTCCGGTAGCGACAGATCTGTTTGCCATCAGGGTAGGCCTAATGGCAGAGTCTTCCAAACATACCTGGCCCACTGCCTCCTTCTCAGAAAAACAATTACTCAGAGCCTCCCTGGCAATGAAAAACTTTAGCACGTAGCCAATCATCCCGGGCAAAGTGCAGATAATCTGCACTTTTGCAGCCCCACTGGATTGTGCCAGCGCCCCCTGGAGGTGGTGTTGGGGAGTATCACCCACTTTGGGAAACCCTGATCTATAGCAGTTTACTCCTTTCAGCTGTAGCTCCCTCATCTCCGCTCCACCCCTTTCCAGTCGACACCCCAGGAGTCGTCATCAAGGAAGCTAGCTCGTATGTCCCAAGTGTGCGGCCAATCCTTCCTACCCGAATGGACTGTGGAGCCTGGTCAGGTCCAGTCAGCCCTGCTCTGCCAAGGGCTAGTCCAGGGGCTCCGGCCTACCGGCCGGCATCCAACCTTTACTACATGAGTCCTCCCCACTCTGGCTCCAGCTTTCCACCCACCTTCACTGCTCCCTGCTTGAAGCATTTAACTTTTGGGGCATCCAGACAGCCGTAGGCTCATTTTTCTGCAGCAGTCTGTAGACACCGCCCCCCCCCACCCCCGCCCCATGGTCAAGGCTGAGGGGCTTTGTTCTCCCCATAGCCTCCGACCAGGCCCTCCTCTGCCTTTTGAAGGGTCACCTGGTAAAGAGGAGAGTGCTGAGTTTGAATCTGCTTCTGCCTCTTACAGACTCGCTGCCACCCTACAGGACAGTGTGGAACTGCCGTGTGTGTGAGTGTGTGTGTGTGTGTGTTCTGAGACCGTAACACTTCATGGAGAAGGCCTCATCTTTCTTCCGTGAGCGACTGGTGGTTTCAAACTGCTGACCTTGAAGTTGGCAGCCCAAAGGAACATAGGCAGAGCATCACAGGGCTCCACATGTGTTAAGTAGCCTTTAACAACCTATGGTCAGGTGGGACAAGTGGGTCCCTGAGGGGGACAAGGGGAGAGGGGCAGGGAGCAGTAGGGGGCTGGGCACACTGTAGCCCCTCTCTGCCTTCATCACTGCCTCCCGCACACCTGAGTCGGAAAGGCCTCCCATGCCAAGGACAGCTGGGAATGCTGGGACGGACTTTTAAACCAACACAAGATGTCCCTGGCTGCTCAGCAGGTGGCGCTCTTGTCCCCTCCAAGCCCTGCATGTCTGTCTATTGTTGGCTACCAAGGTTCAAAGTCCAACACTCTATAATCTCTATTCTAGGTCTCCGCTGACTCTTCACATCAATTTCCTCATCTGTAAAGTGTGGAAAAAAACAGCAATGGGTTGCGATAAAGGTGGATGCTATAAAGATTAATGCAAGTAAAGATTAATGCAAGTAAAGTTTAGAACCCTGGCCATATCACAGGGGTTCTAGGATGCTAGTGATTGATTTGTTTGTTAAATGAAGACACACTTGGGCTCTCATTGAAATGCAGATTCACAAGCTCCCAGTCTTGAGAGGAACCAACATTTTCATTCGGCATCCCTGCTTATACCCCAGGTCATTCGTTTATGTTATGTTTGGGACATACGAACTAGCTTCCGTGGGGACCACTCCTGGGATGCCTGCTGGAAGTTCACGATCCTGCAGACACCACTCCTGATTTCCCCACAGGGAAGAGTCTTTCCCTGGGAAAGTGTCACTGCCCTCTCTGAATCCGGTCAGCTGGTTTAAAAACAATTTGAGCACGTGTCTAAGCCAGGGTCCACCTCAGCCCTGGGTCCTTACTAATGTCAAACCAGTGACTCCAATCCCAGGTGACCCCAAACAGGCAGGGTAGGACCATGCCACGGCTGTCAGCCAGTCAGCCACTTTTGGGAAACAGATCACCAGGCCTTTCTTCTGAGGCACCACCAGGTGGGTACGACCTGCCAAGCTTTTCCTTACCAGCCAGGCACTGCACTGTCTATGCCATGCAGGGTGCCTCTGGACCCTTAACTGAAAATAGGCAGCCTCTGGCACAGACGGGGTGGCTCCAGCATTTGCTTTTGAGCTTATGTCATTCTGAAAAGTCAAGTCACCCTCTTCCATAGGGCCTCAAGAACATGTGAGGCGGGAGAGTTGGGGGGCTGAGGCTTGGGGACGCTTGCTGAGGCATTTCTAGAGAGAGCCTTGACCACGGAGGCTCCAGACTCTTCAAATGTATTTAACACGGTGATGAATTCTGTTTTGAAAGCCATTCCTGTGGCCTCCTTCCTAGGATGGAAGGAGTTACATGGAGAGGATTAGTGGCTCAGTAGATCGCTCTGCAGAATGCTCAGGACAATGGCTGGGAAGCACTGCTTTGACGGAAAGATGCCTCTGCCCACAGAGACGGGTTAACACTGAGTGTCCGAGTGAAGGGGTGAAGTGCAGGCTGGCGTCGGGGTAATGATGGGACTGCCACATGCAGGGTAGGCAGCTCAAAACCACCAGCTGTTGCTCGGGAGGAGGACCGGGCTTTCTACTCCTGCAACAGTGGCCGTCTTGGTAATTCACCCAGGCAGTTAGTCCTCCTCGGTCCCTTGAGTCGGCATCGACTTGATGGCAAGGAGTTCGGTTTTGTTGTTGTTGTTCAAGTGATGAACACCTGTTACCACCAAGGCTGTCTAATTCCAAGGGATCGGACTGATCCTAAAAGCGCTGGACCAGGCCAGGCTTCACCATCTTCCCATCCTGCCTTAAGGCAGGCACCCAGTGGGAGCCCCTTGGCAGCAGAGCAACACAGGTGCCAGAGCCTGAACACAGCTCCTCGTTGGTGCTCAGGTTTCAGCACGGCATGGAAGGTCCCAAGAACTCCCCCAAGGGCAAGCTCCGGCTCCGATCAGAAGCCCTGTAGTATCAATGGGGCAGGGCTAGCAGCCAGAGGCGGGAAAGGCGGAAGACGTTTCATTCTCCTTTATCACGCTCTCTGAGGCAGCTGAACCGAGGACAGGGACCCTGAGACACATCGTTTTTGCTGTTCACTATCACCAGCCCCCATGCTTCCCTTCATCTCCACTTCTCCATCCCACAAAGACCAGGGCAAACGGTCCTGTTGACCATCCATCTTGCCCCTCTGTTTCTGCGGGAAGGGCGGGATGCCCAGAGCCTGGGCCTGCCCCCCTTGTTGCTAGTTGAACTCCCTTCAGGTCAAGCTTCTCACCCCATTTGCAGCCCGCTCCTCTGGCATCCCCGGGTAAGGACTCACTCCTGGCAGGGGGAGGCCTGGGGGTGGGGGGTAGGAAGGGATGAATGCCAGGCCATTTGAAGCTGGCTTCCTACATTTTCCATCCTGTTTGCCAAGTCCCAATTCCAAGCTAAGTATGGTATTCTGCCCACTGCTGCGGCTGCCTGGCTGTAGCCAGGCTGGGCCACCCCAGCCCCACCCTGTCGCTCCCTCACAGTTGCTCAAGGTTGGGTTTTTTTCCTAAAGATAAGGCATCTCTTCACTTGTCCTCACAAGCCCGCAGTGCCTGGACTCCGCACGCACTTCTGGAATAAATGTGGCACGCTGTGGCCCACTGGAGCATGGTGGGGGGTGGAGGGGCACGACTGGGGAGGTGGTGGGCTGGGCTGGGCTGAGGGGCTCCTGGAAGTGCAAAGGCACGTAGATGCAGGGCTGACAACACAGTCTGAGGGGCAAGGATGTGCTCAAAGTCTCTCGTGGTTCCCCAGAACTGCACAGTTTCAGAACGAGAAAAGAGTCCCAGGGTTGATTATTCTAACGCCAGCCCTGTCTCCTCTCAGTGGTAGAATGTAACAAAGGCGAAACCACACTCCGCACTGGGGCAGCTAGAGCCAGGCTTTCTGTTCACCAGCTAAGACTTGTTCTACACCACTTCCGATGGCAAAACATTCCCGGCCAGAAAAATGCTCACAAGGCAGTTCATGTGACAAAAAGACACAGAGACTCCCAAACTCACTGTCCTCGGGGCAATTCCAACTCATAGCGACCCTACAGGACTGGGTAGAACTGTCCCTGTGGCTTTCTGAGACTGTCGCTCTCTACGGAGTAGAAAGCCTCCTCTTTCTCCCTCAGAGTGGCTGGTGGTTTCGAACTGCTGACTTCACGGCTAGCAGCCCAACCCAGAACCCACCAGACCACCCGTTATCACTGCCTCGTGCTCTTGTGGTTCCTCCAACAGTGCTCTCTCCATGTGCACAACAAAACCAATGACGGGTCCAGGTCCCAGACCAAGTGAGAGGCTGCGCTGGGGTTTGAGGTGAGAGGTAGCTGACTCAAGCCTGCGATCTTAGCTTGTGGGGCCACGCTGATCTGCTCTGGCGGCCAGGGGAGAGGGAGGGCTCCACTCCTGCTCCGGGTGGTCTTCCCAGCCTCCCGCCTCCCCCAGGGCCGAGGCTCATGCGCAGCTGCTCCCGGATGCAGTTTCACAACATCCCTGCAAACTCCCCGGGCGCACAAAGCCAGGGCGTGGGCTCCGGGCACAAGGCGACTGTCGCTGTGATGTATCCATCCGCAGAAAAGACTGCGCGCTGCCAGGGGCCTGTTGCCCAGCACGCTGCCGAAGAGCATGCAACCCCCTCCATGCTCAAAGCATGTAATGAGACCCTTAACGTTGGCTGTCTGGAGGGAGGTCAGGACAGGGGGCTGCGGTGAGGTGAACTCTTCACTGCGCGCTTTCTTATTAGTCTCAATATGATCGGATCTACTTTTTTTTTTAAGATGAAAAAGGAAAGAAACATCTAATATATGTATATGTATAATCACCCCACTGGGGAGTCTGCTTGGTATAGAGATGCCAGGTTGTGTGCGCGTGTGGGAGCGTGCCAGCGCCCCCGTGGTGGGGGCTGGAAGGTAGAAGAAGCAGTGGACTCTGGGAAAGCCCAGCTGGAGGTCCTCTGGCCTGTGCATCGGACAGAGAGGCACTGCTCTTGTGGAGTGAGGGACTGCAGGGTTCAAACCAGGATGGGGAGGGTGGGGACTGGCAGGGGCTGGCCACCAGGCTCTCGGGGCTCCTGTCCTGCACCCCTCTCCTGCTACAGAGCCACAGGGAAGCTACGCTGCATCTCCCCACAGAGAAGCTACCGGTTCTCACTGAGTCTGTTCTGACTCATAGTGGAGACCCTGTAGGACCGGGTAGAACTGCCCGGTGAGTTTCTGAGACTGACATTCTTTACAACAGTAGAAAGCCTCTTTCTCCTGCGGAGCAGGTGGCGGGTTTGAACCGCTGACCTTGCAGTTAGCAGCCCAGTGAGTAACCCACTGTGCCACCAGGGCTCCCCAAAGCCACTAGAGAGCCCCTTCCTGGAACCCAAGAGGTCCAGGGACCGCCTGGGGAGTTCTAGCCTTTCCTGGGGAGCAGAGTGTGAAAAGGCGTGCCGGGCCTTCCACTCCAATTGCTCTGGCACGGCACAGGGGCGGCGGGCAGGGCCACTCACATCTCCAGGACCATGACGATGTTGGCCTTCTCTTCGAAGGCATCCACGCACTGGACCAGCTTGGGGTGGTGCAGGCAGTTCATGATGCTGATTTCCTGCCGGATGCTCTCCTTCTCTTTGGCGGAGTACGCCTTGAAGAATTTCCCAGCCCAGGTTTTTTTGGTCTTCTTTTCCACAAGCCGGAACACTTGCCCAAATTTCCCCCTAGACGGAGGGGAAAGAGAAGAGCCAGGTGAACCAAGCTTCCTGCCCCTCTTAGTAAATACAGTTTTACTGTGACACAGCCACGCCCGTTTGTTCGTGTACTGTTCACAGCAGCAGATTAAGTACATGTGACATAAACCACAGGGCCCACAAAACCCACGGCCACTGAACCAATTCCGACTCACAGTGACCCTGTGGGACAGGGTAGAACTGCCCCTGTGGGTTTCTCCTTTACAGGACTAGAAAGCCTCATCTTTCCCTTGCAGGGCAGCTGGTGGTTTTGAACTGCTGACCTTGCAGTTAGCAGCCCAATGTCTAACCACTAAGCCACCAGGGCTCCTGCTAAATCACGAAGCCACTGGGAATGAAAGCCCGTCTCTTCCACCTCTGCACTCCTGCAGGGAGAGAGACTGGAGGTGTGGGGGCCACCTGAGGGGACAGCTTGGCTGTGACGAGGGCTCAGGCATGGGGGCCAGGGTCTGTTGGTATCCCCCACTCCCCAGGGAGGAGCTCAAGGACACCGGAGAGACCAAGCTCATTCAGGGAACCATGATGACCAGGCCGAATGGGCGTGAAGCGCTGAATACAGCCACGTGCCCTGGCCAGATCCGGCCATCTCCTGCATCCCGGGGTGGGGGTGGGGTAAAGACCATCGGATGTAGATCCAGACCTCTCATTTCAATCGACGTGGAGAACTGAGGCACAGGTCAGGGAGGGGCAGCCTAGGGCTGAGCAGGGCTCCTGGGGCCCACCCTTTCTGATGCCACAGGGGTGGGGGCACGATACCAACTTCACTGGGGGAGGGGCCCCACCCCTCTGGAAGCAGCTGCCCAGTGCACTTACGATCCTAGTCTCTCCTCAATGTCGTAGAAGTCAGCCAATTTCTGCTCTGTGTTGACCGCCACTGTCCGGTAATCCACCACGGGCTCCTTCTCCTCTGCGGGGTGGGGGCTGGGGTGAGCGAGAGCCCCCTGACACCCTGGCTCAGCCTCCTCCACCCCACGAGCCCAGCCAGAGAACCAGCCCTCACTCACCATCATCAGACACCTCCACTTCGTCCTTTGGCTCTGGGGGGGAGACAAGAGAGGGACGGGGGTGGGGTGGGGGGGTACAGGTGAGCAGTCCTGAAGGCAGCTGGGTGAGCAGCCATGCTGGGCACCAGGCCAGCTCTCCCCTGCCTTCCAGGCACAAGACCACTGAGCCCCTGGGTGTCCAGTCAGGTCTCAGTCACCCAGGGCCAGGTGCCGGCTGGCAGGCACTGGGCTCCTCACCTCCCCCATCACCACTCCTCTGTCCTAGGCCTTCCTCCCCAACCTCGAGGTCCCCACCAGAGACCCCGCTTCATGCCTCCGCCCAAGCCTCTGCCTCCCGGAACCCCTGTACCACCGTAGCAGGCCTGTCCCGCCTTTGCCCGGGTGCCAGCCACTCACAGCAGCTCGATCACTTTCTGTGTCTGTTACATGTTGTCTACGGCACTTCTGCGGGGCGTCTACTCTCTGCCCAGGCAGTGTGGGCACACCAACGGTGCAGAAAGCATGGCCGCCCTTTCCTGCTGGGGCTTATCATCTAATTGGAGGGTAAAACTGGATCTACTTGAGAGATCAATTACAAGGTGCTTTATAGCCAGCATGTGATACCGCAGTATAAATTGCAGACTCCACAACTGTTGGCGTCTGAGACAAGGATTCCGAGGAGTTGTCCACGAGTGGGTGCTGAGAGGAAATGACGGAGCGAATGAGAAGGTGGGGGAAGCCGTTCCGCAAAGCCAACCCATGTTTCTGAAGTGGGGCTGAAGGAGGGGCCTAGCTGCAGGCGCTCCCCTCCTGGGGTGGTCTCAGGAATACACAGGGTGGGCTAAGGAGGGGGGAGCAGTTGCCAATGGGATGTCCCTTGGAACGCATCTACTTCATTACCCCAAGCTTTCCTTTCCACCCACAATGCCATTGGGTCCTGGACCGCACAGCCTTGGGGACAAGCCCGCCCCTCCTGGGGCCCCAGTTTCCTCATCTGTAACAGGAAGGAGTTGTCCTAGAGCCCCGGGTAGCTCTCCATGCAGGCTTCTGCAGGGTGCCCTGCGCTCCTCAGGCCAGACGTGGGCTGTGTCCTAGGGAAGGCAGCAAGGCTTCCCGAGCAGACAGGGCAGAGCCTCAACAGCAAACGCAGAGGGAGTAACGGGGCTTTGGGAACGTGTGTGGAAGACTTGGGGAAGGACCGAGTTGCTGAAGTGCAGGAGAACAAGACTGAAAAACAGAAGCCTCTCCTCTGACAGGAGTGTGGATGAAGCTCGCACATAAGGCCGGGGATGGGTCCTGGGAACATGCCATCACCCTTCCTTGGGTGTGATAAGCCCTAAGGTGTCTGCTTAAAACCCAAGAGAGAGAGTCCCTTCAGCGGAAGCTTCTTAGACTCGCAGAATCTCAGAGTAAAGGAGCGGAAGTGCCTTCTCTTCCGGCCTCTTTGGTCTCGGCCACAGAAGTGAGAGGACGAAGGGACGGCATCCTTCGGAAAGCGTGGCAGTCAGACGCACACCTGTGCCGCCGCCGCCGCGGCTCCAAGGGCTGCCATCTACAGAAGCCAGCCTGTGGCAAATGTGGCTCCTGCCCCGCGCAAGAGAACGGATGTCTGGAGTGCCCAGGCTAACAGAGGAAATACCACCGGTACTAGTCGAATGAGACACCTAGAAATGATGGATTCTGGGAAGGAAACCCAGAGGGCAACTCTTGCAGGGTCCAGTGCATCTTAAGGATTCAACATTTAGTTGTGCAATAAATGTTTTCGTATTTAAAAAAGAAAGAAAGAAAGAAAAACAAAAAGCAAAACCCCAAGAGAGAGACTGGAGACACGTCTCTCAACCCACTGCTCTGATCAATAGAATGCTGCTTTTGGGGACGGTGGGCACTGGCTGCACAGGTGTGCTGCTACTCTGCCCTTGATGGAGTCCTGGACCACCTGCTGGGGAGCTCTGGCTGCTGCTGGGGGAGGCATGGAGGACCACTGCCAGGTTACAGGAGGCAGTTGAAAGAAGGTTAGGCATCTCTGTTTGGGAAAGACGTCTAAAGCAAACGTGATCCCGATCTATTGCCCAGGAGTGGATTCCAATGCACAGGGAGCCCACAGGGCAGAGCAGAACTCCCTCCCATGGGCTTGCCATGGGGTGGGCTCTGTGGAAGCAGACTGCCACCTCTCCCTCCCACAGAGCCACCCTGGTGGGCTGGAACCACCGGCCTTTCAGTCAGCAGACACAGCGCATCGCTATGGCGCCCCCAGGACTCCATAAAGCAAACACGATAAAAAATGAACCTAACCGATTGACCAGGGTGAGACATGGGAAACAGAGTTTTCATCGGCCCAGGGATGCCCTCGTGTGGGGACTATCGAGATTTCCCTTACACAGAGGGTGGCTGTCAGCAGGTGGGACTCGCCTATCAAGGGGCAGCGTGCGTGCGGGGAACAAGAAAGGCTGACAGCTGTTTAGATTCATTCAAGGACAACCGCTCAAGCAGTGTGTTGAGAGAAACAAGAGAGGCACAGCAACTCAACAGTCACCATCTGAGCCCTGGCGGCTGCAGGCCATCAGCCTCAGGACTCCCAGGGAGGCCCATTGTCCTGATGTGAAAGCAGAGCCTTGGCTTTGTTCCCTGCTGAACGAGAGAACGGAAATGTCTGAGGAGCAGGTGAGAGAGAATGGAGAAGACAAGCTTCTTTGGGCCTGTGTCTCCAGCAGGGGCCGCTATCCTTTGCCAGGGAAGGAGGAGCAGTGTGGAGAGCCCCAGGAAATGCTTTCCGACACCCAGGGGCGCTTTCCAGCCAGCCCTGAGGGAAGGCACCCAGTGCCAAAGCAGGCCCATCACCGACCCCATTCCACTACTGCAAGTTGGCTTTCTCGCCCCACGCACTGATGCTGCACTTACTCAACCTAGTGGGGTGGCCAGACGTAGACTGGCCACCTCCTGCCCTTCCACAAGACACACAGCCTCATCCTGCCCCCTTGGTTCTGAGAACCAGGTCCCCCGTAGGGAATTCAACTGCCTTTCCAGCTGGCTGCGACCGACACACTCCCTAGACACTCTGAGCACGACTCCGTGCTGAAACATTTCTCTGTTGGCTCTTCTTGGTGTCCTGCCTGTCACTCTGCTTGAAGAAGGTGACGCCGCCGGCAAGAGGGAACAGGGGAAAGGCCGCACTTCAGTTAGCCGGCTCTGGAACCAGCATGAGGGCAGATCCCCAGCTTTGCCCTGAGCATCGTCAACATCACTATAGGAGGCTCAACCCAACAGTTTCAAAAATCGACTCCCAAAGAGCTGTAAAGGCCCAAGAGCCAGGTGGAGGAAGAGCTGCTCGGGAGACTGCTCTGAGCTCTTCGTGAAGCAGATGAGAGCATGTTTGCCCAAAGACCACTTGAGACCTTGGGACTCTGGTCCGGGGAACTGCCCCTCTCCACAGTGAGGGCTGCTGCACTCCAGGTGGACACCAGAGGGCGCCCCGGCACCAGAGACAGCCTTCGAGAGGCCAGGCCTTGGTGATAAGGGCTCTACAGATAGAAGAAATTAGGGTCAGGAGCTAGAATGGAGGGGATTGAAAGTCTGAGCAGGCTCAGGGTGGGCATGGGGCTGAGGCTCATGCGCAGGGCCCAGCTCAGTGGAGGGAGGAGCATGGCCTCAGCACGTTGTCTGCTGCGGCTTTGGCAAGCCTGGGAGGGAGCTAAGTGATGGGCAGCCAGGTTGGTCTTAGGGGGAAGCCTGTGCCTTGCAATCCACTCTATGCGACCCCAGCGCCCACCGCAGCCCCTGGAACCCAGAAGGGGCTGGAAATTCACTGGGCGGGTCTAGGCAGGACGGAGGGGCCACTGGTGTGTGGGGACAAAGGAGATGTCCGGGTGCACAGGATACGGAAGTTGCAGAGGCAAAAAGAACTGGGAGAGGCAGTGGGGGTGAAAGGTGGAGTAAGGGTCCATTGACACTGCCCTTTCAGGGACCCTTAGACCCTGTTGGCTATACTCCTACCTGATGCTTCTTCTCTGTCCTCCCTCTCCCACCTCCCCACCTCTCCTCTCCCAGACCCTGCCTTTGGAGGGCCCAGCGATGGCCCGCCCAGGCACATATGGACAATTGCATGCACTGTTGGCTTTCTGCTTGGACTCGGACTTAGACAAGCACTGCCATTTGCCCCTCAGGGCTAATGCCGGCCTGCTATTACCCAATGGGGTCCCAGGGTGGGCAGCAGCCTCTCGACTGAAAGCCCTGGGTGGCCTGGCCCCCTCTTCTGGTTTGTCCCTGTCTGCCCCCAGCAGGCGAGGGGGCCCGGGAGGGAAACCGAGTGCAGGGCCAAGGAAGGCCAGCTGGCTGCAGGGAAGTGGGCCCTGACTCCTCCTCCCATCAGGCTCTCTCGGAGCTGCCGGGCCTCCCGGGAGCCAGATCCCCACCTGAGGCTGGGCCTCCTGCACCCACCAAGGGTTCCAGAATCTCTCTGGTGTACCTGGCCTCCCACCACTGCAAGGTGACATATCCCTCTCCCTGTCAGTGTTTCCAACAGTGGGGAGTCCTCTTGCTGAACAAAGGAATAGCCTACAAAGCAGCTGCCCCTCCTCAGACTTCTTAAACTTTGTCCACTTGAGACCGCCCCCCTTTCCTCACAAGAAATTTGCAACAGGGGGCTGCGCACCCAGAAACCTTTTACTGTTGCAAATTTTTCGTGGCCCCCAAGTTCAGACACTCGACCCCATACAGGGTCAAGACCCATCACTTCAGCTTTGCTAACCTGCCCGGGGGCCCGAGAGGTGCTGGGTGGAGGTGGAGGTGGGGGTGGGGGTGGGGGTGGGGGGATTTCCCAGGGCATTGAACTTTGTCACTGCTGTCCCGCAGCTGGCATGTTTGGGCAGCCCCAGCCTATCCTGGGAGCCGGGTGGGGGCCACACCTCGGGGCCCTAGCACTCTGGGGGCTGGGGGGTTGGGGAGGCTGCTCACCGTGGGGGTTTACGGTTCCACTCAGGCAAACGTTGGTTTTGCACTGAGATGCCTCCTACCTTTCCAGAGCCCTCGTTTCATTCGAACGCCCCATTCATGTCCATCCCTACATTGTCAAATTCTCCTCACAGTTTCATACGCAGGATGCCTCTGGTTTCAGGGGGATCTCGGACCAGCTTCTTCCATCAAAGGAGCCTCCTGGTTTGGAGGGTTACCCCAGGGTGGGGCCGCTAACCACAGGGACACGAATTCAAACAACCCACCAGCGGCTCCTCTGGAAACAGACGAGGCTTTCTGCCCCCGTGGAGACTGCGAACCTGGAAACCTACAGGGCAGTGCTACTCTGGCCGACAGGTTTGCTGGACGTTGGGACGCACCCATGGCTTTGGTCTGCTTGCTCCTCTAGCCCTCTTTTCTCCCACCTTAAGTTCACAGCACCCCTGTTCTTCTCGACCTTCTCCCGCTTAGCCCTTAACCCTGGCAACCACTTTTCCACCCTGCAGAAACCCTGGAGACGTGGCTGTGAAAAGTCATGACCAACCTAAGGGGCCGAATGCAAAGACCTCTCCAGAGTCCTCCCCTCCTCCTCCGTAGAGCATGGCTCACGGAGAACCTCTGCAAGCCAGTGCCCTCCTTTCTGCACCGCACCGCAGCCTCCTCACGGCTGTCTCCCCTCGTAGCCCGCACTCAGGGCTCACAGGCGCCTTCCTGACAGCCCGGGTGCTCGTGGGGCAGTAAGGGCGCATGGCCCTTCTAGCCAAAGCCTCTGTGACTCCTGGAAAGGGACAGGCTGGGACTCTGCAAACAAGGTACCCATCTGTGGCCCACGGAGCGGACTGGCCAACCTGTGAAGAAATCAGTGAGGGGGTTGATGGGTTTTGCCATCCCGTTGGTCTGTCTTGGAAGAAGTATGGCCAGAGTGCTCCTTAGAGGCAAGAATGGCAAGACTTCATCTTGCTGACTTTGGACATGTTGTCAGAAAGACCAATCCCAGAAGGGCATCCTGCTGGGTCAAGTGGAGGGAAGGCCCCATGGTCACGTGACCCCATGGCTGCAACAATGGGCAGGAGCACAGGAACAACTGTGAGGAGGGCGCAGGACCGGGCAGCGTGCCCTTCTGTGGTGCACGGGGTCGTTGTGGGTCGGAGCCGACCAGAAGGCACGTAAACGCAACAATAACTGATCTGCCAAGAGCGTTGATCCCAGAGACGAGGGGGAAACCTCATTACCGCCAAGAAAGAGACAGGAGTGGTGCCTAGCCTCTGGACCTGGGGTCTCGGTACTAAGGACCCCCCACACCCAGGAGCCAGAGAAAGCGGTAACACTGGAGACTTTGCAAGATGGTGAAGTGCTAGCAAACGCTGCAGTGCAAGGAAGGCCAGGGTGAGACAGCATGGTGCACAGCAACCACTTGGGAGCGGGGCACGGCAGCATGGAGCTTCAGAGGGGGCTGGGGGCCCACAGCTGGGTCCTTTCCAACAACCTCCCAGAGGAGGCCAAGGCTGAGGGCATATGAGACGATGTTCAGAGCAATCTCCACAATTCCCCACTCTCTTGCTCAAAGCGGGTTTAATCCTATTAATGCCTTGATCTTTGAGGAACCCCTCGGGCGGGCGTCAGCTGCATGCTGAGCTGCTAACCACAGGCGACTGACCCAAGCCCAGCAGCCACTCCCTGGGAAGACAATGAGAGGCTTTCTACTCCTATAGAGGCGGACAGTGTCAGGAACCTGCAGGGGCAGTTCTACTCTGTCCTGTACGGTCAGCATCCAGTCGATGGCGCTGAGTGAGAGGTCTTTGATGAACTTCACGGTTTTACCTAGCCTACGGCTGGCCACACACAAGATTCTCCCACGGCCCTGTGTTCCCATAGCTTTGTGCCTTTGCTCTGGCCACGTCCTGTGTGCGAGAAGGCCCGTCCTCATTTTCTCCACCTCCTGAAATCCTACTCCTTTTCCAAAGCTCAATGTAAGCACCACCTCTCCTGGGGTGTCTACCTGACTCTCTAGGGTCAAGTGGTCCCTGCTTTCTGCTGTGCCTCCCTCCGCTCTTCCTTTATATCACTGTCACAGGTGTAGCCTCCCTCCTGTTACCGTCAGTGGTACACACATCTCTCCCGATGCAGACGTTAAGCTCCTTGCCTTCTCTGTCACCTCTGCGTCTCAGGTACTCGGCACTCAAGTACGAAAGCAAGAGGAGGTGGAGGGGAGAAGGGAACCTGAGGTCTACCTGAGCGCCTGTCACCCAGGATGGGAAACAGCATCACCACCTGGTGGCAGCGTACCCAAACAGCAGGCTCAAAGACTTCAGAAAGACCATCCGGACCGCTTTTAAAGTCTACCTGGGCATCACAACTTTGGAAATTAACCCCCCAAGACCTTGCCTGGTGGTCACTGTTGGTGTCCTCTCAGTTTCCCAGTCTCCCTCTCGGACAAAACGGACACCACGCACACTGCAAGCCGGCGATGCCAGGAAGGCAGCCTACCCTCGGGTTTCTCTCCCACCGCGGTGAGGTCCGACTCCTGGCTTGGCTCACTGGTCCCATACACGTTGATGGCCCGCACTCGGAATTTGTACTCGCGGTCAGGCAGCAGGTCCTGGACGCCGAAAGAGGTGCTACGGCACGTGGCCAGCTCCTTCCACGTCGTGTCCACGGAGTCCCAGATCTCCACGCTGTAGGACTGGACAGCACTGCCCCCGTCGTACGAGGAGCCATACCAGGACAGGGTCAGCGAGGAGCTGCGGATGTCGGAGGCACAGGGGGTGCCGGCCGGGGGGTCTGGCTTATCTGTGGGCAGAGAGGCACAACATCACCCTGGCACATTGGAAAATGGACGGAGGAAAGGTTTTGAAGTCGCCATTGTCTGCTGTGGGGGAGCAGCATCCACACCCCCAGCCCTGGCTTTCCTTCCCTACCACACACCACAAACAGTCACACCTGTGCAAAAACCACCTCTACAGAGGGCCCCAGCTGGCTTGCTGTGCTCAAAGAGCTTTGCATTTCTTTTTCTTGGCTGATCTTCCAGTCTACAAAGCACAATTTCCTGTACTTTTCCAAGTCATAAACATATTTCTTGGAGCAAACAGCTTTAGGAAGCTACCCAGAAGGCGTGGGCTGTTTTCCATCACAACTATGTTTTGAATGCAAGCGGTTCAGCTTGTGTATGTGACCTTCAGGCCAGTGCACTGGGGTGTCCCTGGGACCCAGAAAATGCCTGCCTCACTTCGGGGCAGCAGAGCACAGTGGTTAGGGTCTGAGGTCACACAAACCCATCTGAACATGGCTCTGTCCCCACTCACGAGCTGTGCGTGTCTCTCCAGTCCTCCCGTCTGCCAAATGTGGGCAATAATAGCACTTGGCTCCCAAGGTGGTCAGTAAAACAGAGAAGTTGTTAGAACGCCAGTTGGCTGGGTTATGTTCACTACAGACACCTTCTCTATCTGAAAGACAATTATTTCTACCTCGTTGGTCCTTATACTACTGGCATAAGATGAGATAAAGACCCTTGAGGACGATGTCCCTGCCCAGAGCAGCCAATGCGCAGAGAGGACCATATGGCCAGCCCCACTACGAGACATGACATCCCTCACTGACCCATAGCCCTACAGGGGACAACACTGGAGACA